>NC_056737.1:1367991700-1368169200 GCF_019279795.1 Protopterus annectens
GTTTTAGTTTCACCTGCAGTAGTTAAAGTGGCTGTAGTGCAAATATGCTCAAAAATCTGCATGTGTTATTGGTGTAGTTTATAAACAGACAAAGAAGAGTGTGTGTTTGTGAGTGCGCTTGTGTAGCTTTTTTTTTTTTTAAATGAGATGATCTGCAAAAGTGAGGGGCTCCCCTCCCCCCTCGCTCTATGATTCCAGCACCCATGTCTTTAACTACATTTTTTGGCACTTGAAAGGTTTCAAACTGAATTTCACTTCCACCACTATATACTTTGTTTCTCACAATTCCTCACAATCTAAATATTTTCATTTTAGAGTGCTGGAATAATACTTCTTCAATTTTCTTGGCATTAAAAGTTGTATTGTCTGTTCTGTAAGGTCCAGCCAACTAATTGACTTAGCTAAACCATTATTATTTGAAATCTGTTTCCTTCATTGCCAGTCAAGTCACCAAGCTGCTGCAACTGATTCATACCTTTAGGAAGGTTATTTTCAGTATGACAGCCAAATGGAGGAGCCTGTTATGGTGCATGTTTAGGCATTCTTTTATTTCTTTGGGTCTATACTAGAACACCAAACGTTCAACATTTCGAGTGTTCTAATACTGACCCGTTTTCAGTGAACGCTGAAAATATCGAAGAAACAGAAAAACAAAATTTTTCCTAGGGAAAGAATTTGGTTGTCCGTTTCTGTTGCTTCGGTATTTTCAGCACTGTGGTGGAAAGTTAAGGGTCGAGTTCAGGTAAGTGTGCGATTGTGTGGACGTGAGGGTTAGGGCGGGTTAGGTGAGTTAGGGTTAGGGCGTGGGGCAGGTAATTGTGCGATTGTGTGGACTTGAGGGTTAGGGCAGGGTAGGTGAGTTAGGGTTAGGTAATGGGTGAGGTGACTGTGCGACAGTGACATACCTTAGGATTAGGGTTTGGGTTAAGGTAAGTGGATAGTTAGTGTTGTATGCATAGTTTAGTGTAGGGTTAGGTGTAAGAGTTTAGGTGTATGTGTGTGGATTGCTGTATGTTTGGTGTGTTTGTGTTGTGTGTATGTGTTTTGGAAGAGCAAATTTTTTCCCTAGGAAAAAATTCGCTGTTCTGTATGTTCGATGTTTTAAATTTTCGATTCATAGGGTTCGATGTTTTCGAAATTTTGAATATTTGATGTTCTAATATAGATCCATTTCTTCAAGGTTAACATAAGCACAAGGGAATTGTATTACTAAATACAGACAGAGGAAGCCTTTTGACTAGAACTTAGGGCCAAAGACAATTAAAATGACTTTTAAAGTATATTGGATTGAAACTGCCTAAATAGTGCATTCACAGATCTTCTTTGTCATTAAATTAAACAAACAACTCAGATGCCTAGTTAAGTTCACCAAAGTCACATTTAAGGTGAAGATATAGTGGATATAACAAGTTTACACATCACTGTTAAAATGCCAGGTTTTTGTGATATAAAAAAATGAGACCACAATAAATAATTTCAAAACTTTTCCAACTTTTAGTGTGACCTATAACATGTACAGTTCAGCTTTTATGTTGGCACAGGCTACTAAGACTGCTACCTGGTTGAAAATTGAAAAAAAAAATGACCATCGCTTTTTAAACTGTTCAGTATCTTGGATACAGTTTTGACAAGGTATATCAATAGACCCAACTAAAATGTTTTGTGAAAAATGTGTGTATCCATCAGACTTCATGAAATGAAGACAGAATAAATTAACATTAGGGTTGGGAGGGTGGCCTAATGGTTAAGGTGTTTGCCTTACAAACACAAGGTGCAGAGTTTGAATATCACAGGGGATAATTGGCTAGGCTTAAAATGCCTCGCAAGGGCAGTTAGCCTGGTACTGATCTATTAACTTATACTGGAAATCTAAATGCTAGAAGCAGACAAGCAAAAATCTTCATTTAAGTTACTCCTGTTCATTGAAAACATACACACTACACATACTTGGTTCCAGTGAAGTGACAGAATTTCTTCTTGCCAGGTTGTTGCTTATCACTCATGAAGACTCCCTGGTGATTGTGTTTACACTTCCAGTGAGAATATGTCCATATTCATTCCCAGTCCCATCACATGATGGCTTATCTATTAGCATAATTACCTGGAATTCTTCCATATCATGTATCCATAAACAAGTCCAACTATTATATCATTGCTAATTAAATAACCCCATCTATGTCTTCCATAGCACAAGATATGTACCTAAACAAATTAGAGCCCTTAACTACTTAACGTAACACATCAATTGCATATTTCACTACCCATCCATAAATTGGTAAACATACAACCAAAACATTAAATCTTCACAGAGATTCTTGGACATCATCAGTGCTAGCTGTCTAGACCAGATAGTAACTTCCTCTATGAGAGTCCCAAATGTACTTGACCTGTTTTTACAAGTATAGCACAAATATGCTCTGGACTTATTGCTGCCGCATCACAGATCATATAAGATCAGTGTTCTGCCCTTTTTTCATGAGAACCCTGCCTAGTATGCCATTCAATCTAACTATCATCAGTGATTTCTCCAAGTTCAATCTTCTAGCACTTTTTGATGATTTCAATGGATTTAAGTCTTCTATCACAGAACAATGACTGGAAACCAGTTCTGTCAGGGTATAAATGTTTTACTGTAACAGACATTCTAGCAAGAAATCAGGTGGAGGTGTTATGATAGGGATTAGAAATAGTTCTGACACCTATGATTATTACAAGTTCAGTGATAATACCAATACTGCAGACTGTGTAACTGTGACAATAAAGACAACCCTGGAACATATAACAATTGTTGGAGTGTATAGACCACCAAAGTCAAGTGCTGATGACCTAGAGGAATTCATACATTTCTTGCATGAAGCATAGGAGGGAAGAATAAAAGTGATTGGGGGCTTAAATTTACCATTTATTGATTCAACTACATTAAGAAGGAAATTATTCACAGCATATATTCAGAAACAACAATTGGTTCAGATTGTAAAAAAAAACCTACCAGAGAACGGAACATACTAAACATTGTTTGCATTCCTAAAGAAATTACTGTTACTTCAAGTCAAGTTTTACCACTGTGGATGTGCAGCGATCATGGGGTTATAAAGATTAATTTTTTGCTAGATAATTCTGCCAAACTGAAATCTAAACCAACACACAGAAGGTTAATTAAAGATTAACTATGGAAGCAAAACAGTCACTATGTAAAACTAAATGGAGTGATGTGTTCATTAGAAAAACTGCAGATGGAATGTGTTGAGTGCAAAAAAATTAAAAAAACTTTAAAATCAGCATCTAGGCATACAACATCAGGGGACTATATTTCCGTAAGAACAAGATACTCAATTAAGATGAGAGACACAAAATATAAGAAATGGAAGAGAGGTTGAACTGCAGCTTTGAAAACTGAAATAAACAAACTGGACAAACAAATTAGGAAAATGAGACAAGATAAAAAAAAATGAAGAAAATGTATAAAAATATATTGAGCATAGCAGGAAACCTTTTATATATACATAAGATGTGGAAGGAGTAAAAATATACAAATTGATAAACTGCGTTTAGATTCTAAAATTTATTCTCAGACACAACAGATCATAGACATATTTACAAAACCGTATACAAAACAGTTTGGCTCCACAAAGAGGGGTGATAAGTTGTCCTAGTGACATCTAGGTAACCTCAGATACTGGAATCAAATTAGATAATATTGAAAATGAACTCTGCAAACTGGATCCTAACAAAATACAGGTTGGGGATGGAATTAGTAATAATGACCTGAAAACACTTCAGCAAAAACTTACAGTACCATTATATATATTATTTACTAGGTCATATAAATATGGAGAGATTCCTCAAAACTGGTGACATGCACTTATTAAACATGTCTTTAAGGGAAAGGGGAGTAGGACAAACCCACAGTCATACAGACCATTACGTCTTCTTTCATGTTGTGGAAAAATAATGGAGAAGGTAATATTGGACAAGTTTTTGTCAGAATTGCATAGATTGGGACTTCAAACCATATATCACCATGCATATACTGAAAATAGATCTATTATCACCTGCCACATGATGTTCTATAATAGTATAATAACAATATAATAACCGCTATGAATGAAAAAATTGTGCTGTGATGTAATTTATATAGGTTTAACTTCAGTATTTGACAAAATGCTGATCAATAAATTAGAACAACTAGGTACTGATGTACTCTTGATAAGATGGATAGCTGAATGGCTTAGAAATAGGACACTGCAGGTATCATACAGCAACTTGACAGGTGAAATTTTTGGTTACAGTCAGGGTGTCCCCCAGGGCTTTGATTAGGCCCTTACTTGTTTATATTGTATCTTTCAGACCTTTTACATCTGAGGTATTCTACAGTCTATATGCAGAGTATGGTATAACAATATGGAAACCTTATAAGAAAACAAGCATGAGTAAACTGGAAAGAGTACAGCTAAAATATACCAAGGGTATCCATGGATGTGAACATTTAATTTATTATTAAAGACTAAAATATCTGAATTTGTACTAAGAGGAGATCTTATTCAGGTATATAGGATAGGGTATTTAGAGACAACTACCTCTGGGAATGTTTGGGGTTGTCAAAAAATAATAGAGATTCATCAGCCAGCCTATGTAGAAGATTATATAGCAATGAGAAGTGTACTAATTGGTTATCTGAAAGAGCAACTGATGTATGCAACATCCACAAAGTATAGGTCCTTCTTGTAGCCTTGGTGCTACAAGCACAGTCCTGCCAAATTAACCCATTACCTTCCCTAATAAAACATATAGTAAGAGCCTGCTATCTTGGATGGGCGGTTTACCATCATCTCCCTGACCAGCCTGAAAGACATGGGCATCCTGAAGCAATGTAGCAATTGTCTTATGTATACTGACAACAACTAACTCCTGAAACAAACAAATACTGTGTGAGAGATGTAGTTACACTATGAAATTTGAGGCAAGACTCTCACATAAGGACAAATTGAATGACAAACAAGTTTTCAGCACACAAACACTTCCCACAGTAAATAAGGACACTATACATAAACCCACATATGCAGAGGTGCTCCCTAGTAACTTACGAAAAGGTCAGAGGCCTCCCAAATGGAAACCACTTACACATATAACAATGCAAAAAACAACCACAGCACATAACAACACATGCACCGGTGTCTCAGCAAATAAGCAAATAAGCCCATAAAGTGTAACACCACAAAACCTAATGTATTAGTCATAGATTACTCCATTATGAGACACACAGATGTTTCCCTCATCAGGCTAGATAAGGAGTGTGTTACTGTTAGATGCCTATCAGATGCCAGGATCCATCAAGACACTCAAGCACTCAAGTCACTCAACCACAAGTTCCAGTATGAATCTGCCATAGTCCATGTGGGGGTGAGTGACTTGAAATGTACCTCACTGGACTATATGAAAAGAGACATGACTAAGCTCTCTGACTGTATGTCACAGGCAGATATAAACTTAGCCTTAAGCAGTAGTCTACATTCTCTAAGGATAAACAATAAAAACAAAAAAATGATTGCCTTTAACAATTGGCTTAGCATCTGGTGTCAGTCCAAGGGGAACCACTATCTGTCAGCCTGGGAAGACATGGTTGACAGGCCATGCTGCTTTGCCAGAGGTGCTCTGCACCTGCCTCCTCTAAGCTTTTGGATACTGGCAAAGGCATTTGTCACCCCTATTGTGCCACTTTTAGGCAGTGTCAAAATAAGCAACCTCCCAACATAACAAAATCTTCTTTAGATAAACTCAAGGTACTGCTGCTTAATGTTAGTCTAAACAAGAAGCTGCACTCCCTGGAAGGACTCCTTACTTTGGAAAATGCTGACATCTGTGCAGTCACTGAGACATTGTGCAAAAGTGTGGAAAGCACCCCAGCCGTGCAGGGCTACAATGCCTTCCACACATTTAGATCACAAACTGAGCATGAAAGAACCAAAGTAGGAGCTGTATTCATCTTCATTAAAGATAAGTACACCTTGAGACTGGTCAGACAGTATGACTATCTTGAGCTACTTCATGTCCAATTAACTATAGGCAAAGCCCTCTACCACATCATACCTAGCTATAGGACCCCCACTATGAATCAGGAAAATCATACTTAATATCTGAACTTACTGGAGTCACTTGCCATACAGCCCAACACCTTACTCATGGGTGATTTTAATTATCCTACCATCGAATGGGAAAAATACATGACCCCAAACATGCTGGCTCAGAGGTTCTTGGACTTTGTCAATGCAAATGCTCTGGAACAGCTAGTCAGCACACCCACCTGAGGCTTAAATGTCCTGGACATAGTACTCACTAACGTGTGATTTTCTCCCTAGTAAGACTGCACATAAAATCAGTCTTGTTTGATGTAATTATAAGACCAGATACCCCATCAAGCTCAAAAATTCTTAAGAATTGTTCAAAAACAGATTGCTTCCTACCAACTGTTGGCATAAGAAGTTTCAAAGTCCCCTCAAATGCAGATAACATGGACTCCTATCCAGAGGTGTACTCCAATGCACTGTATAACCACTTAAGCAGTTGTGCAGAATTGGCTGTACCTAACCAAATTTAAACCAAGCCACCCTGGTGGATCCCTAGTACATATAGGCTTATATAATGAGAGAAAGAAACTTGTGCCCAAGAACAAGAGGGAACTGGCTCAACAGAGGAAGAAATCCCTCTCTAGCTTAAACTAACAAATTAGAGATCTTTTCAAGTCCTCCAAAGCTAATTACAAAGTAAAGATAGCCTCCCTAGCTAAGGATAAGCACAAAGCCTTCTGTAACTATTTCTGAAAATCTAAAAGGGAATACCCATCTTTGAGTTGAACTGGTAGTGGATGGCACCACCCATACTCAACTGGATGTAATAGCCAACATGCTAGCTGACAGATTTATAGAAAACTTCACCCCCCTGTCCCCTTCAGTCATCCCCCAAAGTATACCTGCACCCATTCCTCAGCATATTATCTAAAGAGAGCAGGTCATCTCAACACTCTTAAAAGACAAAAACACAGCATCAGTGGGACCAGACAACATCCCAGGTTGACTTTTAACCAACTTAAAACATGGCCAAGCAGACCCATGTGGATCCCTGTTTAACCACAACCTGCAAAGTGGCTATTTTCCACTGGAATGGAAGAATACAACTGTAATCCCTCTGCACAAAGTAGGACCATCAAGCGATCCTAGGAATTATAGGCTTATAAGCTTGACTAGCCTCATGTGCAAGGTTACGGAAAGAATCATTATGGATGTTTTTAACAAGGACGTAATTAATCTCCAGATTAGTTAAAGGTAGATCATGCCTATTAAACATGGTTGGTTTCTTTAAGAAAGTCACCAATGCCCTGGACAAGGGAAAGATAGTGCATGCCACCTGTCTTGACCTAGCCAAGGCATTTGACAGAATTCTCCACTCAGGTAGTATAGATAATCTCTCCTATTTGGGAATTAACCCCTACATGACCAGATGGGTAGTCAACTGACTCACTGACAGGGACCATACTGTCAAAGTGGGTGACTTCACCTCTAACAAAAGACCAGTCACCAGTGGGATACCACAGGGTTTTGTGCTGGTCCCCTTATTGTTCTGAATTTATTTCTCCAAAGTTCAGGCAAACTTGGGCAGCTTGTGGCTGACCAAGTTTGATGATGATTGCAAATTGGGAGCAAGCACTGAGTACCCTAGTGATGTTAATATATTGCAGGCAGGATTAACACAGAGAAATGATTGGTGCCAAAGCCACAGTTAAAGTTTAATGCAAAAAATGCATTATCATTCCCTTTTGCAATGCTAACATTCCTACTAATTACATTATAGACAACACCCAGTGGTATGTGATCTGGGTACTCAGGTTGATAGCAATCTGAACTTTCACCATCACTTATCCACATTAGTAACAAAAACCTTCTATGTGGCAAATCTTATAAGTAAATGCATCATCTAGATCAAAGGAAGTTATAATTCCATTATACTCAGCCCTCATCAGACCAATAATTGAGTACAATGCTCCCTTTTGCATGTACCTCACCAGACACCTGCAACAATTGGAGAGACCACAGAGGTTTCTCACCAAGAAATTACAGGGTATACAAAACAAGTCTTACACAGAAAGACTGAAAGCCCTGTCACTGCATTCTATCTCCTACAGTTTGCTAAGGGGTGACCTGTGCCTAGCTTACAAGACAGTCCTTGACCCAGCCCTGATGGAAATGCTACGCATTCTTAAATCAAACTGCACAAGGGTCACTCACTCCAGGGATCTTAAACTAGCCTCTGACATGAATGGGTCATGCTGGAGAGATATATACATCTCCCAGACATTGCCACTTCTCTAGAACAAGCTTTCAATTCATGTTTAACAAAGCCCCTCCCAGACCTTCTTCAAATACAGCATAGATAAATGCATGAGTGAAACCAGATGCACTAATAGGGTGGGGTGCATGCTCCTCCTGGACAGAGGAGGTCTGTATTCACTACAATAGACCTTTACCTCTGTAAACTTCACTCACCTAACCACCGACTATTGGAGCAACTCAGGATAAATATGGCTAGGCTTGTAAGGACTCTAGAGACAATAGCCTAGTGTCCTTCTATGAATTTATGAACTGCATCCTTACTTAAAACTGTAGGAATCTCTTTTAAAAACCTATAACACCCTAAGGACATTGTACATGCAACTCAAACCTGCACAAGTATGGTGATTAATATACCTCCATGGTGGTGCCCCTACTTGCGGTTCAGTGACATACTACTAAGAAGAGGAATCTAGGAGCATAGTTTCATATGTTGTGACTAGGCATGCAGTCAAACCACTGTGGAGCTTAACCCAGTTTATCAATTGCCACAGAGCTCTATATGGTTAAGTGAATGGCTCAGAGTCACATAGTATGAAAATGGAGACTGAAGGAATCAAACACTTTACCATAAGAATCAGCTAATTAGCAGCACATAGCCACAATCCTCTATGCTAAATTTCAACAGCAGAGAATATTCTGGTAAAGGCATTTATCACAGCAAATACAACATGGCACTTTCTTTGCATCCATTGAACAACTGCAGAATAAATGGGGCTAGAGTGCAAAGGAACATTGGGAATACGTAAGTATAAGATATGCATTTTCTCCTTCCCTCCTTGAGATTACATATTTCCATATACTTCTTAGTTTTATGTCACAAAATCCCACATATGAGTATCTCATCTTGAATTTACATCAGATTTAATGACATTAAGGTGTATAAAGTATTAATCTCTTCCAGGATAGTGAAAATCACAATCACCTTTCGGTAGTATGTTTGACAGACTGATGCTCAAATCATGGATAGTTATGCCAAATAACTGCTACAGTGTTTGAAAAGAACAAATAATGTTCCTTACATTTATAAGAACACTATACTGTTTCGGGGGATTTGTAGCCCAATTAATACTGCTTTGAAAGAATTTACAGGAAAATGTATATTAGTTGTAGAGAGGTAAATGTCTCTGACATTTCCCACATATACTTAAGTTATGGAGAACAGGCTTTTAAAGTCTTAGAAGATCAAGGCATGTTAACGCCTTGCTCTTGCAACATGTTTTTTACTAGATCCTAATTTTTTATAATGCAGGACCTAATATGGCTGAAATATTTTAAATGTCAGCCACAGCATCTTTGTGGAAAATGTTAGATCACATCTCAGAAACTGGACTGGTACAATGGCTTCTCAAAAATTACAGCTTGGGCAAATTTTACTAGCTAGCACCCAGGGACTTCCATTCTTAACTCACATCCAGAAATATACTCAACATTTCTGAACTGTGGTCATGATTTCCTATATGTACGGCCAACCTTCAGTTGCCATTTTAAGTAGTTTGTGAATGTTTTATTACTAACAGTGCATGTGTTTTATTTGTAGCTGGTCATATTACAATGCTCTTATACACTTATTTTGTACTGTTGTGGTTTATCTGTCTTGCTCTTTCAATGTCAATAAAGCATTTTCCTTTTTACAAAAAATATATTTTATTTTAAAACTAAATAGTGCATAACTGAACAATGAGTTCAACAGTTAGAAGAAACACAAACACAAAGAACTAGCTTACAGTGCCAAGAAGCAAAGAATCAAAATGAAATGCTCCGGTGAAAATTGGAGCTTAACACATTTAAAATAAACTAATATTGAATGTAAAATATATATGTGACACAAAAGGAGTGGTTTATTCATGTTTCTGTGAGAACTACTGATATTTTTACATGGGTAAATGAAAAGAACCACATGCAAGTGTATTTATGAACACAAATATAATTTAGAAAATAAAAATGACAATAATGCACTTTTTCTACACAATCTGCAGTGTAAACAATACTCCATGTTTTTGTTTTTGCTTGAGCATATTCCCATCCAACCCAGGGGATGTCCATGGCAACTGAATTGACTTGGGAACTGTGACTTAATGCAGGTCGATTTCCTGGGTTAAATGACACCATATCTATTAACAGTTTACCAAAACTAAGAACTTCCAAATTAAGAACTTCAACAAATGTGGAACTTCTATTGCATTACGGTTATTTTCATTAAATACCTACTTGTTTTTAATTGTTAACTTCCCTGGAATGATGGGATGTTAGAAAAACTAAAAAGTTTCTTTCCATTAGAATGTAACTTTTATAATTAACTTAATAAGTGCATTATTTGTATTTTAAATAACTGAGTTATTGTTAACAACTATTCCATGAGAATTTAGGCTGAATAAGACTTGTGATTGTAATACAATGGGGGTAATTTTGTGATTAATGCCACTCATTTTATATTGGTAAAACTGACAGGACTATTAAAAATTGAATTAATGAACATTATTCCAAAAGTGAAACTCAACAAGAGAGCAATATGTTGTAGAAACATAGATTTGCATGTACAAATAATAATAAGTTTCTGTTTGTTGTATTAGAACAAGTTTTACTGAACTCAAGGGGGGTGCTTGGGAAGATGCTTCTGAGTATTGGGAGCTCCAGTGGCAGCTAAAATTAAATACTAGTATGCTGGTTGGATTAAATGACATGGTGTCCATCAACAGTGTTTTAAAATTAAGAGCATCTGTATTAAAATTAAGAGCAACCAAGTTATAATTGTGATACTGCCTATTGGTTCATCATTTGGCGGTGTAAAAGTTATATTCTGTAATACATCTATTTTAAACAATGTTTTTTACACTTTAATTAATCTCTCACTTTAATTTTTGTCAAGAGTTGTGATCGGTTAGCTTATTAACTTGTAGCACCTTTTCAACACTATTTAAATGCACTTTGGTAAATGTTTGTTGTTCTGATAATGTCCTGTTCATTATTAGAGATAAAAGTGCTCAGTGTTGTGTATATTATACTTCTGAACTCCATCAGGTCTGTGGCTTTCTTTCACCCTCCTTTGTTGTTATATTCACTGTGTATGTGTTTTGAAGCACTTAGGGCTCAGACCTTGGAATCTACTGGGTAGTTTAAATCAACAGGCATTTGCAACTGAAGAGATCTTTGTTACCTTAGATGTGGTGTATTTGTTTTCTGTCACCCCACATGTAAAAGATTGGAAGTGGTTCTATAGGGTCCTCCTAGCATGTGATTTTATTTCATATGTTGATAATGTTTTTATGATACTTATGGAAACTTCTACAATTTCATGTATTTTGAGAGACAATTTTTTTAAACAAACAAGTGGAATTGCTATGGGGGTGTCATAAACCCCATGGAATGCCACTCTAATTATATGGTACTGGGAAGGGCAATATGTTTTCAATTCTCATTTTCCAAATATTTTAACATATATACGTAAGATTTCTGGATGACATTGTTATCTTTTGGATTGCTTGTCAGGAAACAATAAGGCACTTTTTGGAATACATATATGGTACCAATTATTTTTAAAGTCACTCAGAATAGGTACCATGTAAAGATAAACTACCTAGGTATACCTGTCAGCAAGAACATGGAAACAGATATGCTTGTTTTGATCCTATACAGGAAGTCAACCTTCTGTAATTCATATCTCATTTCAAAGTTACCACCTTTTCTGGTAAAAGAAAGGTTTGGTTAAAAGCCAAATAGAGAGGCTTACTAGGATAATTTCTGGTGAAACTGCATAAAATTGAACTTGAAATTTGAGTAGATATGTTTTTAGAAAAATAGTACCCCAACCCACTTCTGTCAGTACAAAGGGATGAAATGCTGCAGGCAGGGTGACCAAGTACAAATTAATTCAGGGGAGAGGGATATCAGCTATTGACAGTTCTGTTAACTACAAAAAAAGCTTTTGTCAGCAGTAGTAACTTCAGCATAACAATGGTACTCAAGTATGGGTCTGACACCAACACTATAAAAAGGGTTCCTATCAGAAGACCGAAGATGCATTCTGTTGAATGCGTCTTGGTCAAACTTCAAATGTCAAAAATGCAAAATGACGAAACGGCATATAAGCGAAATCTTTCCCTGGGAAAGAAGTCGCTTGGCCACTTCCATCACTTTGCCATGTTCGGCACTGTAGTGCAATCTTGGAGTTGGTATATTTAAGTAGGGGGTGTGGGGGGGCACAGCCCCCCAATTAAAATACTGTTTAGTTTTTTTTTTTTGGGAACAGCAATTTTTATCCCTTGGAAAAAAATCATTCTGGTAGTTCGCTCTTTTTAGTTTTCAATGTTTTGGGGTTGATATAACAGCGTTCGATCTTTTGATCATTCGCTGTTATAAAATAGACCCTATAAAAAGTATCATGAAAGAGAACTGGAAAAATGTAGTTGCTTTGATGGAGACCTAGCTATATTATGTGAAGGGCCAGATTTTATATATAAAAAGTATATGAATATAAAGGAAAAATTGGAATTACAGGCCCAAAAACAAATGCTAGTATATGCAATAGAAAGGGACTAGTGAAATGTGTCCATTGTAGATAGCATATGTTCACCAATACAGGGCCAAAACTGAAGCTTAACACATTAAAAAATGAACTAATCTTTAATGGAAATTTATGTGTGACACAAAAGGAGCGGTTTATTTATATTTCTGTGACAACTTTCACTATTTTTATGTGAGTAAAATGGAGAGAACAATATGCAAGCATACTTATGAACACAATTACAATTTAGAAAATAAAAGTGTGAATAATGCACTTTTTAGACACACTCTGCAGTGTAAATAATGCTTTACTTTTGTTTGTTGTTGTTGAGCATGTTCCCATCCAACTTAAGGCTGACCCATGGGAACTGAAATTAGAGTAGAGGGAACTGATTTGGCAGCTGCATGTCATTGTAGGCCAATTTCCTGTTTTAAATTTCACCATATCTAATAATAGTGTGCTAAAATTACTACCTGCCAAATTATGAACATAAACAAATGTGGAACTTCTACAGCTTTATAGATGTTTTCTTTAAATACTTATTTCCTTTTAATTGTTAAGTTCCCTGGAATGATGAGATGGTAACAAAAATAAAAACATTTCTTCCCATTAGAATGCAGCTTTTATAATTAACTTATGAAGTATTTTATTTGTATTTTAAATAATTGAACTTTTATTTTTCATCTTAGTAGGCAAGTGCACTTTAAACCTAGGCAATGGTTTAGTTATGTGACTGCTAAAAGGGCTATTTAAACATGGGATAATTTGTAAAAACAGTTATGATGAAGTCTTGAGTTTTTTTTTTTGACAAAAGGGCTTAACTCCAAAAAAGTTCTCTATTTATTTCACTATGTAGTAGAATTCCTGAGAGTTAGGTTGTGTGGTTTGTGGTACTGGTGCATTTCATTTTGGTACTACAGTTAGGTTATATAAGGAGATTTACTGCATATATGGCTACTTTACCCTTTTCAGTATAAAACATAAGTTACATTTAGTGTTTGATGCCTAAAGACTGCCTTTGCTTTCACTTTCAGCATGCTTCATATTTATTTGAATTTACTAATGGTGATGATCTGATGGGGCTGTAAACACCCTTTTCAGCAAAAATCCCAAAGAGAAAAGCTTTACATTAAAGTTTTAAGTTACAACTACATACACTATGTATATTGGTAGTTGTGAATACCTCCCGTTTAGTGTAAAGGTTATTAATTGCAATTATAGGCATAGAGCATATCAGTAGTTAAGAAAATCAAAAGTTAGATCTTCTCTGAAAATATTATAGTAACAGAAGATTAAGAGATAATAGCAAAATAAATAAATAATAGTGACGGTGTTGGAGAATGCATGACATGTATCGGTAAGATTGGCATTTTACTAATATCATTTAGTAGTATGATACATGGGGCCAGATTCAGGAAGGCTTACACGGAGTTCAAGAGTAGTGTAAGCCTCCGTGTAAGCCTCCCGATTCAGGAACAGCCCAAATCTCCATGTAAGAGACAGCTAACACGTCTCTTACACGGACTGGGTGTGGAAATGCTCAATACCTCATTTGCAGCTCAAAGATATGCAAATGAGGTATCTGAGCGATCCAACAGAAACCAGTCCGTAACGTGTTAGCTGCAGAAATGTACTCAGCTGACAACTGAGTACATTTCTGCAAAATTAAAAACGGAGCTATGTCAGCTCCAAATAAAGGGTGCATGTGTTTCATTAAGCATGCCAATGGCCAAATATCTGGCCATTGGCATGAAAAAGTGTTGCAAAAATATGTTATATAACTTTTTTTTTTCCACGGGATTTTGAGGTTTAACTGCAGCGCACCCGCAAATGGGTGCGCTACCTAAAACTGAAAACCGAAGCTTATAAGCCCACAATTGTGGGATTTATGTATTACATGGAATGTCAATGGAGGGACTTGCAGACCAAAAACAACATGGCCTCCGTTTAGTGGTTGTCAAGGGGGGAAACTCCGTGTAAGACATGTAACTAGTCATTACTAGGCAATCCTATGTAAATGAGGGTTACAATACTGAATCACACTGCCACATAGGTAATGAGCACTTTCTGAGTAGTGTAAGAGTTAGAGAAAGGAGAGGAACAGAATAAGAGGTAGGTGACATCACGGGGGGGAAGGATAGATACAAATGTACCAGATTGGAGGGCAATGTAAGGTGAAAGATGACAGACAGACTTCAGGGAGGGAGGTGTGTCCCAACAGAACACTAGGAAAGTCAAGAAATGGAAGGTTTACGCTATCCCTACACTCAAAGTTTCTTGATATACGTGCATGCGTGCGTGTGCACGCGTGTAAGGCAGGTTCAACATGTGGGAGCGTGTTGCAAACCGTTTACAACGGTTTGCGCTGCATGCACGTGTGGAAGGCAGTGTGCACGCATTTTAACATGAATCAACCTAGTTCACACCGTGTAAGGATGTGTACGCGCATTTAACACCGTGCAGGGATGTGTGCGCGCGTTTAAGTGACTGTGAGCGTGTTTGAGCTGGTGTGCACATTGCTCCCCTTCAGGAAACAGAGAGGAAACAGGGAAAACCAAAATACAAGGAAACTGCCAGGGAATACTGCTGGAGTTAATTGGTGGAAACAATTGGAAGCAGGCAATTATACAGGCAGACTAGAAGCCCAACCCAGCACTTAAAACACTGCAAAGAGCAGTGCAGGGTGTTTCTCACAAGAGATACTGCAAGAAAGCAAGCTATCCGAATTGAAAACTGAAAAAAGCTGAACTCAGAGCAGAAATGCTAGGGGCTGCCATAGCTGTTATAATCAGCCAAAGGCGAATTGCTGAGGGTGGTGTCAATGCAGATGCTGACAGACAACCCAGAGTGAGGAGAAGGAGAAGAGTATATAGGCCCAGGGTCACCTACCATGGGTTTCATGAGCTGGAGATAGTAGAGCGCTACAGAGTGGACAGAGACCTTCTGCAGCAGATTGTTGAGCTGTGCAGGCCACATCTCACACACAGAACCAACAGAGGGGAACCCATCCCAGTGGAAACCAAGGTATGTGTTGGCCTAAGAATACTAGCAACAGGTACCTTCCAGAGACCAACTGGTGATATGATGGGGATATCACAGGCATCAGCCTCCAGGGTACTGCACCAGTTCCTGGATGCCATGTCAGCACATGTCGGTGATCATATATATGTCCCTAATGACCGTGAGGTTGTGGCCAGCAATATGCGTCTCTTCCAGCAAATAGCGGGATACCCTGAGGTGCTGGGTGCAATAGACTGCACACACTTATGCATCAAAGCACCAGCTGGTGGCGGGTAGAGTCTACATTAACCGCAAGGGATACCCCTCCATCAACTGCCAGGTCGTGTGTGATGCCCAGGGCATAATAATGAATGTGTGTGCTGGCTGCCCTGGGAGCTACCACGATTCTCACATCTGGCATCTGACGCAGCTGTACCAATCATTTGCCAGTGGGGACTTCCCACACGGACACCTAGTGGGGGATGCAGGTTATGCACTTGAGCCGTGGCTGATGACACCCATCAGAAATGCACACACACCTGAACAGGAACACCATAATGAGGCACACGCACAAACGCGTAATGTCATAGAGCGTGTGTTTGGGCTGCTCAAGTCATGGTTCCGGTGTCTGGACACATCTGGTGGAGCCTTGCAGTACACACCAACTACATGTACCCAAATGGTCATGATATGTGCTATGCTACATAATATGATCCTGCAGAAACAGCTGCCGCAGGACCAGCACAGGGCTGGGCCTAACATCCCCCCACCATTGCCAAGGCCACCACAGGCAGAGGGTGACTCGGAGGAGGAACAACCTGACCTTGTCCCAGTAGGCAGAAGGAGGCGTGCCCAGTATGCCCTGGCCTTGGAAAAGAGGCAACGCATAGCACATACACTTGGTCAGTAGGAACACTGGGACTGACACCCGTTCTGACTCACTCATATAGTAACAGGGATGCCTAACATGACACAACCTGCTTCCAAACATGTACAGGGAGTGTAGTATGTGCATCCGACAGAGGCAGCCCTGCAGCACCACCTGAGGCATGAATGCCATGTGTTAAGTAATGTAATACCATGTACCATATGCACACCTGAGGACCCGACTAACATCCACCCACACCAATCATAAACCACAAAAAACACAAACCTACCTCATAGGTACCACAAGCGATAGTAACCTAGATGTAATGCTACCCAATGCCAGAAGTATAAATGCGTGCAGTGTAAACGCACACAGTATAGAGAATGTAGATATCAGTGCTGTAATAGAAAACAGGGTCAAAGCCCACATCAGCACCCTGACACTACCAGGTCACACCTCTGTCCTAATAGCAGGAACTGCCCCAGGCCTACTCTGGCAACGTGAGTGTCAAATGAAATATTACTGTCAACCTGGGTGCCCAGGACCCTGATAACCTCTTCTGTGCTTAGAGGATTGCCACCTAGATGGGAACTAGGGGTAACCCTGTTGTCTCCGAAGGGTATGACTATGCATTGTTTAGCGTTTAACGTAAGGCCATGGCTCTGGCACCAGTTATCTGTGTCTATGAGACCCTTCTGAAGGATGTCTGTGTCAGATGGGTTTCCAACTATGCTTCCCAGTTTGCAGTCATCTTCAAACTTTGTCAGCCATAATCCTCCTGTGTTTGCTCGTACTTCTGAAAAGTAGATGGTGAACAAATGTGGGCCCAGGACTGAGCCCTGTGGGACACCACTTGTGACAGCTCTGGAGTGTGACATGGCACCAGCAACTTTGACCCTGTGTGTTCTGTCACTTAGCCAGTTTGCAACCCATGCTGTGATGTATGGGTTCACAATTAAGCTGGTGATGTTTTCAATGATACCTGAGTGGGGTATTGTGTCGAAAGCCTTTGCCAGGTCAAGGTAGGCTGTGTGGACTGCCTTGCCCACATCAATGGGCTGGGTGACTGTCTTGAAAAAGTCAAACAAGTTTAAAAGGCATGATCTGCCCTTGACAAAGCCAAACTGGATTGGATCCAACGTCTGCAAGTCCCCTATGTCTTCATTTATTATTCCCATTATGATCCTCTCCATAGCTTAGCAGAACAGGCTTGTCAAGCTGATGGGATGGTAGTTTCCGGGGTTGGTGGAGGCACCTCCTTTGTGAAGTGGGTCCACCATTGCCGTATGCCACTCCTTGGGCACATATCCTGAGGTGAGGCTAAGATTAAACAGCTGCCCTAACTGCGGTGTAATTACTCATTGAGTTCATGGAGCACACAACTGGGGACACCATCTGGTCCCATGGATAAAGTGTTTTCCGCCTTGGATAGAGCAGTTCTCACCCCAGCATTGAAGATGTTTGGGGGCTACAATCCTCTGGTGTAGATACCCCTCCAGTTGGGGGAGGGAATCTGCACTGAACCTGTCAGCCAGTATGTTGGCAATGTCTGTAGGTTCAGTGATATTTACATCATTCGAACTAATTCTGAGCATATCTGGGAGTTCCTCCCAGGTTTCAAACGTAGGTAAAAAAGGCCTCATGATTGTCCCTTGAGTCCTGAGTGGGTTTACTCTCAAAACTCACCTTGGATGATTGTATGGGGGAACCCAGTGTTTTACTCACAATGAGCAGGGGTGTCTTCCCTTCTACGGATTTCGCTCTATCTTGTAGTAGCTCCTTCCTTTTGTTGTAGAGCTTGTTTATGGCTAGGGTCCACCAGACTGGATGCTTGCCTGTGGTACAAAGAGTCTTTGTTTTGTTTGGGATTGCCTGATCCATGCAGTCCTGGAGGTGCTGGTAGAAGGCATTTGTAAGTGATATAGCGGCTTGGGTAATGCTGTCCGCTGGCTTGGGGGCCTTGAAAGAGACCACACCAGTCCTTAGAAATGTGAAGTCGGAATTTGAGAAGGTCTTCACTGTTTGTTTTTCTATCTGGGGTGTGGGTGGGATGTGGACTCCCACTGAGATTAGTCCATGATCTGATCTCACCAATGATGGGTATACTTCTGGTGTTGAACAGTGTGACCCCATGTTCATGATGATGAGTTCTAGTATGTTGTCTCCATTGTGGGGATGGTCACCAGTTGTTCCATGGCATTTGAGTGTATGAACTCTTGGAACCTTTGTGTTAGAGTGTTGTGGCTTGATTAGTGATCCCAGTCTATATTTGGATAGTTGGAATCGCCCAGTAGGATGGTGTTTGGAGATACATTTATCCCCTTCAGTGTTTTCAGGACAGCTGTGTGAGGTACCAGAGTTTGAGAGGGTGGCATGTAACATGTTACAAACTGCACAGCAGTCTTGCCTATGGTTACTGGCACCTGGATGGTCTCCGATGCATCGTGTGTTGCCACCAACCTTGAGGTGAGGGTGTCCTTGATGAATATGGACACCCACCCTCCTTTCTTGGTGTTGTCCGGATTCTGGTGCAGCATGATAAGAGGTAACACCCGATAGTGCCGGGGTGCTGTCAGAAGCTGTGAACCAGGTTTCAGGCACAGCACAGACATCAATGTGCTACATACTGAGAAGGGCATCAAGTGTGTGCAGCTTGAGGTTGAGACCTCTGGCATTGAGCAGCATTACCCTTAGTGTCTTTCCTTTTCTGTGTTCTAGGGTGGTAGGTGTAGAATCTGAATCTTGCATAAAAAAGGCACAATGGGGGTGGCAAGAGCATCAGCCAAAATCCGGAAGCCCAGGGGTGACAGAAGCAAGCCGTCCCTTGCAAATCAGCGTGGCCTGTCCAGCATGTCATCCCAGGCAGACAGACATTGGACCCCCTTTGAATGACACCATAGTTTAAGCAAATTATTACAGCTGATCATCTTGTCTCTGTTTATGTGGCATCATACTTGGTGAAGGTAGGATACTGCTCAAGGTCAGGGTCATACCTGCCTGGCCTACATAATCAGAGGGATCCTCTATGTCTCTTTCCATGTAGTCCAGGGAGGTACATTTCAGGTCGTTCACACCAGCATGGATAATGACTGGGTCAGACTTGTACTTGCAGTTGAGTGACCTGAGTGCTTGCATTATGTGGTGGATTCCAGTGCCCGATAGGCAGCTTACTGTGACCTCCTCCGTACTCGATCTGGTGAGCGGGATGTCAGTATGTCTGACTATAGAGTCGCCTATGACAAGTGTGTCTGGCATTGTGTTTGGCCTTAAGGGCTGTGACTGTTTGGCACACCAACTCTGTGGTCAATGTGTTGCATGTGCTGTGCCCTGTGGAGGCAGTTGTGTGAATGTCTGCTGCGGTGGCCACTGCCGTTTTGGTAGAATTCTGATCAGAGCCTCTGAGTATGTCTTTGTGTGTCTATGTGTATGATGTTAAGTTGTGATAGTGCCATGTGAGACTGGGTTTGTGATGTGTGTGGTTACCTTCACCTTCTCTCTGGTCTTGCTAGTCCTATGTTGAGAGAGCTCAGCCTCCACTTTGGCTATATAGTTGCATCTCTCACATGTATGTGTGTTTTATGGGAGAAGGAGAGGGTTGTCAGTGTACATGAGGCAAGTGTAACATTGCCTCAATATTCCCAGGTTCACCAGCTGAGCAGGAGAGGACACTAGCAACTGATCCCTAGACATGCTAGAAGGAATAGACAAAACAATGTTGGAATACAGGGGATATCAAGCCCCACAAACCACATCATAGTGCTTGACTGACAATACCTACACATACACCAGTGTTTCATAGTGTCATAGTTTACTACTAGGCTATCTGCCCTAGTGCATGTATAAGCCTAGCCATAGTGATGTGGCTATTGCCACCCCTTATAGTGGTAATAAGTGTACAGAATAGATTCCGAATATTGTGCCTCTGACTTAGTAGTGACACATTATGACCCCCTTACGTAATTGAATAACATGACTGTGCCTCTGTCTAGTCTGTGCCTCTGTCTCATATGCAGTTGTCCAGATGTCTCCTGAAGAGAGTCAGCGAGGGACTCTGTCAACTGGGATACTCTGCTAGAGTGTGAGATGCCTCTGAGTTATGACTCTGTCCCTCCAGCATGTCCTATACATGTATGTGCTGAGGTTCAAATCCTCAGCTCTCATGGCTGTGGTGGATTTGGATTGCTTGCAGTGGAGCATGTCCACCAAATCCTGATTGGACATGGTCTTGTATGTCAGGCATAGGTCACCTGTAAGTATGCGGTATGACACTGAATAAAGCTGGATTTCCTCTATTCTGGAAGCATATGACATGTGTTGAAGACCCCTGATCTTCATGGTAGGTACTTTTGGGGTCTCTCCAGCTGTTGCAAGTGCTGGGTGAGGTACATACCATATGGGGTTTTGTATTCAATCATGGGCCTGATAAGGGAGAAGGATAGTGGAACAATGACCTCCTATGATCTGGATGGAAAACCCTCCATGATAAGGTGGGCAAGATAGAAAGTCTTCCTAACCACTTTGGCAACAGGGGTGTCAAAAGAGATGTCACTATCTACATGTGTCCCCAGGTGTCTGATTTGTTTTCTGTGCTCAGTGGGCTGCTGTCTATGTATTGATCTGTGGGTACTTTGTTCCTCCCAAAGGGGATGAATACACATCAGTTGCATTCAGTTTCAGGCCATGCGTCTGGCACCAGCTATCCACCTTTGTGACGTCATTCTGTAGGATGTGTGTGCCGGCTGATGTATTCACTATGGGTCCTAGGTTGCAGTCATCTGCAAACTTTGTCAGCCACAACCCCCCTATGTTTGCTTTCACATCTGAAAAGTAAATACCAATTAAGAGGGGTCCCAGGACACATCCTTGTGGGACACCACCTGTGACTGGCTTCGAATCTGACAAGGCACCTGCAATGTTGACTTTATGGGTTCTGTTTCTTATCCATTTTACAACCTATCCTGTGACATATGCTGTTATATGTCAGCTGTTGAGCTTGGCTATGATGCCTGAGTGGGGTATTGTGTCACAGGCCTTAGCCAAGTGCAGGTAGGCTGTGTGGACTGCGTAGCCCTCATCGATGGCCCTACTGACAGTTTCATAGTAGTCAACTAGGTGCAAAAGGCAGGATCTGCCCTGTACAAAGCTGAACTGGGTGGGAACAAGGGTCCATAGGTCAGCAATGTGTCTGTGTAAGAGCTCCATAATGATTCTTCCCATAGCTTTGCAGACAAGGCTGGGTAAGCTTGTGTGGTGGTAGTTGCCATGGTCTGTGGAGGCATCTCCTTTGTGGAGTGGGACCACTGTTGCCATACGCCATTGTTCAGGTACATATCCTGTAGCAAGACTAAGGTTAAATAGCAGTTGTATATACGGGTCCAGCTCCTTCTGGAGTTCACATAGCATGCAACTGGGGATACCAGCAGGTCCCATTGATGCTGTGTACTTGTCTTTGCTGAGTGCGGCTCTCACATGGACATCCAAGATGACAGTGAGGTTACATACAGCTGTGATAACTATCTTCTTTTGGGGGTGAGGGAGGGGGTAAATCGCACTGAAGCTGTCCGTCGGAATGTTGCCAATATCTGTCAGGTCACTGGAATATATGTTGTTGTGTACCAACTCTGAGCATATCTGAGGGTTCCCAACCAGGTGTCTGACATAACTGAAGAAAGCAGTGTGGTTACCTTCATTGTCTTTGGTGATTTATGTCCCCAAGTTGACCTTGCATGTCTTTATGAGATAATGTAGCTTTCTACTAGTGCTGATCACAGCTGTCTTCCCTTTTGGAGATGTAGCTCTGTCTTGCATTAGTAACCCTCATCTGTCATACAGTTTGTTTATGGCTGGGGTCCACCAGACAGGCCACTTTCCCTTTGTGGAGAGGGTCCTGTTTTTATTTGTGATTGCATGGTCCATGCTTTCTGACATCTAGCTAAGGGGAGGTCATCGTGGTTCTGCAGTTATCTTTCATCAGCATTAGAAATGACCACAACAGCCCCTGTGGGGTGTGCCTCATGCAGACACATCCAGCACCTGTAAAGTCCACAACAGTACCTCACCAGGAGTATGAAAGAGCTGGAACACATGTAATGTGTCGCCTGATTAAACAGAGTGCAGCTCCACACACTGCCATGCTGTCCACCCAGATGCAAGCTGTGCCTGATGTAGAAAGCCATGTCCAAGCTGGAATCAATGCACATGCTGCACCTTGTACAATCTGAATGGCAGGGAGCTATGCACATGAGGGACCTGAACCCCAGCACTGACATACATAGGACAGGCTGTACTGCATTATCCATAACACAGAAGCCACCCCACGCATGAGTAAACTACCAGTACAGGTTGTCCGTAGAGACACTCGTTGATTAAGCCTCAACAGGAATCCTAATGAGTGGATGGGAGATGGGAGGTTTACCCTGGGTATCAATGTTATGTCACAGGTAGACAGAGGCACAGTATACTAAACAAGACATATGTCATGGCAAACTACACTTACAATGTGTTGACGGACAAACACACTCTCCGACTAGCATTAGAAATGGCCTAGGGCACATCGGTAGTGTTTGCCAATGTACACCCATGTTGTGGAATACACTACTGATGTTGGATGAGGCTGTTGTAAGTAGTTCACATCTGAACATAATGCAACATGGTCAGATAGGTTCATAGGTACATAGGTTTATACTAGGCTATCTT
The DNA here is from genome assembly GCF_019279795.1 of Protopterus annectens. Classification (NCBI taxonomy): domain Eukaryota; kingdom Metazoa; phylum Chordata; order Ceratodontiformes; family Protopteridae; genus Protopterus; species Protopterus annectens. The sequence continues at coordinate 1,368,015,150 of NC_056737.1, forward strand.
CCCTAAGGCAGGTATAAGCCTAGCCCAGAGTTTGTTGGCGTACACCACCCCTTATATGGAAACAGTACTGTGCCCATTATTTTGTCATGCCTCTCTCCAGCAGTGACACAGTGAAGATCCCCGGGTTAAATGTATGACCTTCCATCCACAGGTCAAGATACCTCTTGAACACAGCCAGCAAGGTGCTCTGCCTCACATGGACCGGGATTGTATTCCACAGCATAGGGAGTCTCCGGGTGATAACTCCATCCCTCCAACATATCCAATGTACATCCCTGCTAAGGTGTAAGTCACTTGCACTAGTGGTTCAGGTGGATCTGCCGATTCTGAGGTGGAGCATGTCCATTAATCCCTGTTTGGACATGGCCTTGCATGTCAGGCACATGTCACCTCTAAGCAGACGGTATGTGAGTGAATAGAGTGGGAGTGTCTTCAATCTGGCAGCATATGACAGCTGTTGGGGTTCCTTGATCCTTTAGGTGGGGGACATTCAGGGTGTCTCCAATTGCTGCAGATGTTGGGTGAGATACATCCAGAATAGGGCATTCTACTTGATCACCGGTCTGATAAGTGAAGAGTACAGTGGAACAATGACCCACTAGATCTGGATGTGAATCCCATCCTGATCAGGTGGGCAATGTAGAAGGTCTTTCTAGCCACTTTAGCAACGTGAGTGTCAGAAGAACGGCGACTGTCAACCTGGGTCCCCAGGTCCATGATAACCTCCTCTGTGCTTAGAGGATTGCCACCTATATGGTAGCTTGGGGTTACCTTGCCTTTCCTGAAGGGTATGTCTATACATGTTGTGCACTTTGACTTCAGGCCATGGCTCTGGTACCAGCTATCAGTTACCGTGAGTCCCTTCTGAAGGATATCCGTGTCTGATGCACTGTCCACTATGGCGCCCAGTGTGCAGTCATCTGCAAACATTGTCAGCCAAAGTCCTCCCATGTTGGCCTGTACTTCTGGGAAGTACATGACAAACAATAGGGGGCCAAGGACTGAGCCCTGTGTGACACCACCTGTGACCAGCCTGGAGTCTAACATAGTGCCAGCAACTCTAACCCTGTGGGTCCGTCCTTAAGCCAGTTTGCAACCCATCTTGTGACATATGGGTTTACATTTCAGTTGTTAGGGTTTTCCACAATACCTGAGTGGGGTATTGTGTTGAAAGTGTTTGCAAGGCCAAGGTAGGCTGTATGGACTGCCTTTCCCCAACAATGGCCTAAGTGACCGTTTTGAAGATGTCAACCGAGTACAAAAGGCAAGATCTGCCCTTGACCAAGCCAAAATGGGATGGGTACAATGTCTGCATGTCCCCTATATCTTTGTTTATGAGCTCAATTATGATCCTCTCCATAGCTTTGCAGACTAGACTTGTTAAGCTTATGGGGCAGTAATTACCAGGGTCTGTAGAGGCACCGGCTTTGTGCAGATGTGCACAACTGGACCCTAACCAGGCTGTTGTGCACACTATGGAAATGTAAAGCAGTGATAGGACTAAAGCCCAGGATACTGACCACCACAGTGAAAGTACTGAACCACTACACTATACAGTACTACAGTGTTAGGTCAGTATGAACGGATGTTGACAATTGTGTGCAAAGTATCCCATGCAAAACCTGCAGGCACAGTATACTCCCTGTTGTGTTCACACAAAAAGCATTTGGACAGTAACTACACAACATGGCACAGAACACACAACCATAAACTGGAGGTATTTGTTGAAGGTCACACTCATCCACAAATGTGATGGGCTGCAGAGTTCAACATATGAAAAGCCCACACTGGGCATGCTCACACACTTAGATAAATGAGACATCTTTCACACAACATGCCATGGGAAGGCTGAACTGGGCATGCTCACACACTTGGTCCAAATGTTACTCCTAGCAACTGTGAAAACACACCAGAGGATGCTTATTCCCCTTTCTAGACACTGATCATGTAAGCACCCTATAAGTATATCAGGAGAAAAGGAATCTCTTAGTAATCTGAATAGCGTGCTCTGCTAATGTGTCCGTCTCTAGTGTCATAACATAGTTAGGTAGGGGTTTGAATCCAGCAAGTGGCAAGTGTGTATGAAGAGGGATAAGTGTATGAAAAGAACATCCCTTTTGGCAACTGGAAAAACACACCACAGGATGCTCATTCCACTTTCTAAACTCTGATGATGTCAGCAACCTATAAGTATATCAGGGGAAAGAAAATCTCCCAGTAATGCGAATAGCGCGCTGCGCTAATGCGTCTGTCTTTAGTGTCATAACATAGTTAGGTAGGGGTTTGAATCCACAAAGGGGCAAGTGTGTGTATATGAAAAGAACATCCCTTTTGGCAACTGGGAAAACACACCACAGGATGCTCATTCCACTTTCTAAACTCTGATGATGTCAGCACCCTATAAGTATATCAGGGGAAAGGAAATCTCCCAGTAATGCGAATAGCACGCTGTGCTAATGTGTCTGTCTCTAGTGTCATAACATAGTTAGGTAGGGGTTTGAATCCAGCAAGTGTGTGTAAAGGGGGGGAGGTAAGTATGTATGACTGAAATATCCCTTTTGCCAACTGGGAAAACACACTACAGGATGCACATACCCCTTTCTAAACGATATCACAATTATGTATGGCTTTTGATTACAGACATGCCACGTGTGTTTTGCCCACACAGAATGCCCATGTGTGCGGGTTGTCCCTCACAATAATGCATGACATTGATTAAACCAGTTATGGCAATGCACACATGATGTATGTGTGTGCCAAATACACATATGTACCTGTGACCTTCAATAGTTACCATGTGTGATGCCTGCCACATGTGAATACATGGTATTTGCACAGGGTAACATTATGACTGTGGTCTTCTGTGCAGGTGCTGCATGTGGGATGTGTATATACAGTGTGAGATGTAGATGCTATCAGCCTAGTAGTGAGGGATACACACCTGGTCTGGGGCATATAGTCTACATGTTGTTGATGTACAGGTGCTGCATGTTTTCACCTGTTGTGGGAGTGGTAAGACGTTATTCCATAGCAATGCAGTGACTGCATGCTAAGAACCGTTCAGCTAGGGTGTTGTAGCTACACTAATTCATTAGCATTCAGTAATATGTCAGAATCCCTGGTGAGGGTCTGATGCCAACCAAGGTCAGGGGACTACCAGCCTGTGTCACTTGCTCAGTGATCCTGTCCATGTTCCCTATCATGTATCCCAGTGAGGGACATCCCACATCAGCTGTGGTGGCATGGACAATGACTGAGTCATATGTGTCCATGCATCTGACTGACCTGTATGTTTGTGTTATGTGGTGGACCACAGTGCCCCATGAGCATATCACTGTGACCTACACCTTGTCCAGCCTGGTGAGCATGTTCTCACTGTACTGGACAATAAAAGTACCCAACACAACTGCGGCAGTAGTGTTGTATAGCTGTACAGACTGTGCTTGTTTGACACACAGGATTTGTGTGCTATGTGTTATGCGTGCTGTGTGCAGGCCTAATGTATGCCTGTGTGCCAGCTGCAGAGATGTCTGCCAGTCATGCAGGATGCTATCCTTAGGCTCCACAACTGACCCGGTGTGTTTCCATGCTTGTATTGCTGTCCGTGTAGGTCCACATCAGATTGGTATTGCTGTCACTGTAGTATTTCATGCCACCAGACAGGTTATGCCAGTACTGGGTTCAGTGTGCTTAGTCCACAGTTTGGCCATGTGTTTCCATCTCATACATGTGTTGTACATCCATGGGTAGGGGATAGGGTTGACTGTGTACATGTGGCAGCTGTGACATTACTACATGACACACATATTCCACAACTGTACCATAGAGGTGACTGACAACTGATCTTTGCACATGCTACCATAGTATTGAGATTGCATTAGTGATTAACAGCACATAGGGCCAATGGTGAACAAGATACATAGGTCCATAGGTTCATACAGGGATGTCTGCCCAGGGCATGTATCCGCCTAGCCAGAATGTGTGTGGCTTTCAACATGCATTGTAAATCTGTCTTGCTATGCCCTTTTCCAAGGTTAGTATATTGTGCCTCTGTCTCACAGTGACACATAAGTGATACCCAGGGTAACCCCACAATGTCACATCCAGTCATTAATATCACTCTTGAAGATAGTCACTGAGTCACTCTGCCTAACCTCTATTGGGATAATATTCAAGAATGAAGGGAGCCTCTGAGTTGTGAATGTGCCCCTCCAGCATGTCCTATGTATATCACTCCTGAGGTTCAAGTCTTTCCAGTGTGTATCCTGATGGGATCTGGATATTCTGAGGTGCAGCATGGCCATTAAGTGAGGGTTTGACATGGCTTTATATGTCAGTCCCAGATTGCCTATGAAGAGGCAGTATGCCACTGAGTAGAGCTGCTGTTTCTTTAACCAGTCAGTATGTGGCATCTGTTTGAGCCCTTTGATCCTCTTGTCAAGGTATGTATGTGGTATCTGCAGTTGCTGCAGGTGTCTGGTAAGGTGCATGCCGACAGGTTCATCATAGTCAATTATGGGCATGATGAGGGATGAGTAAAGGGGCACAATGTCCTCCCCTGATCTACATGTGGATCCCATCATGATGATGTGGCCCATATAACATGCTTACCTAACCACTTTGTTCATGTTGTTGTCAAATGGTAGAATGCTATCAACCTGTGTACCCCAAGGTCCATAATTCCTTCGTCTGCACTTAATGGAATAACACATATGTGGTATTTTGTGGTCACTTTGTGTTTGACAAAGGGGATGACTATACGCTTTCTGTCATTCACCTTGAGGCCATGGCTGTGGCACAAGTCATGTGTTTGCAAGAGGCCCTTTTGGGGGATGCGTGTGTTAGCTGGAGAGTTGATTATGGCGTCCGGTTTGCAGTCACCTGCGACTTGCTCAGCCACAGTACTTCCATGTTGGCCTGTACCTATGATAAATATATAATGAACATGACAGCTCCCAGGGCTGAGCCTTGTGGGACACCACTTGTACCAGGTTGGAGGCTGACATGGCTCCAGCAAGTCTAGCCATGTGTGTTCTGCCCTTGAGCCACTGTGCAATAACCATAGTGACATAGGGGTTAATATGTACACTGGTGAGCTTCCCTAGAATGCACAAGTGGGGTATTGTATCAAAGGCTTATGCAAGGTCCAGGTAGGCTGTGTAGACCTCCTTCCCCTTGACAGTGGCCTTGGTGACTGTTTCAAAGAAATCAAACAGGTTTGAGAGGCAGGATCTGCCATTAACAAAGCCAAACTATGTATGGTGACATGTCTGTAGGTACACAATATCTAGATATGTGAGGTTCATGATGATCCTTGCCATAGCTTTACAGACAAAGCTAGTCAGACATATGGGGCGAATAGTGTCCAGGATCTGTGAAGGCACCACCTGAATGTAGAGGGACCACTGTTGCTGTATGCCACTCTCTGGCCACATATCGTGTAGTAAGTCTGGGATTGAACAGTGGTGTTATGTCTGGGTGTAGCTCTTCTTGTGGTTCATGTAGGACACAGCCTGGGACACTGTCTGGTCCCATTGATGCAGTGTTTATTGCTTTGGGAAGGGCATCTCTTACCTGAGCATCTGTGATGTCAGGGGGGGCAGCACTCTGCCGAGAGATATTTGCCCTTTCGTGTGGTGGGGAGGCAGCAGTGAACCTGTCCACTAGGATGATGGCAATGTCTGTGTGTTTTGTATTTTGTGTGACATCTTGGATTACCTCTGAGCATATCTGGGTAGTACCACCCAGGTTCCTAACATAACTACAGACAGCCTTGTGATTATCCTCAGTGGCTTGTGGAATCTTCTCTCAAAGATGGCCTTAGACAATCGTATGGGTGCCTGTAGTTGTCTTCCAATACTCATCAGTGGTGCCTTCACATTTTGGGAGGTTGTTGTATCATGTAGTGGCGTCATCCTTCTATTGTATAGTGTGTTTATGGCTGGTGTCCGGCACCCAGGACATCTGCCTTTGGAGAATTGGGTCATGCTTTCATATGTGGTGTCATGATCCATGCATTCCTGAATGTGTCCATAGAATGCCTTTATACAGGTATCTGCAGTCTGGTCCATATTTTCAACAGGCCTGGGGCCTTTGAAGGTTTCCACATCATTTATGAGGGGTGTGAACTTGCTTGACATGAGCTGTTGACAGACGTGCCGCCCCCCAGACAGAGCAAGGTGAGGGTCACATTTAGCTACCTGTCGGGTGATAGAATGTGCCACATAACACAGGCACACAGGTCACTCCACAGCAAGTACAACTATGAGGCAGTCATTATCCATGCTGGTGCAAACAACCTGAGATGTACCTCCGTGGACCACATGGAAAGAGACACAGAGGAGCTCTTACAGCACCCTCTCAAACTCAGGACTCCCACACAGCCTTCATGCTGACACAGGAGAGTATAGATTTCTCTGCAAACACCATCATACTGGGTGACATCAGCTACCCAAACATAGACTGTGAACATTACACAAGCCACAATACCCAATCTCTAGGGTTCCCATAGATCAGACATTCTTTAGCTATGGAACAGGTAACCAACCTTCCCACAAGAGGGGCAGATATACTAGACCTGATCATCACAAACATGAGTACAAAATGCTCACCACTGGGAGTATATCCCTCATTGTTGCAATCAAACCATATACTAATCACACTGGATCCCCCACATATGCAAACCTCGAACACATCGAAGTGTGTGTGGGAAATGCCCCTATTAGCAACTGTGACAGTACAGTACAGGATGCAGATTCCCCTTTTGAAACACTGATGATGTCAGGACTCTATAACTATATTACCTGTATTAAAGTCCTCCAGTAATTCGCATAGCGCGCTCTGCTAATGTGTCTTTCTCCAGTGTCATAACATAGTTAGATAGGGGTTTGAATCCTGCAAAGGGAATGTATGTGTGTTAGTATGAGTGGGGTTTATGTGTGTGCACTATGCTGGGAGGGATAAGTGCTTTTTGCCAACTGGGAGAACACACTACAGGGTGCACATCCCTCCTCCAACACACAGATGATGTCAGCACCCTCTAAGTACAGCATTAGAAAGAATTTCCTCACCTACTGCAAATAGCACACTCTGCTAATGTGTCGGTTTCTCCTGTCATAACACAGTTAGGTATGGGTTTGAATCTTGCAAATGGAAAGTATGTGTTTTACTGTGGGTGGGGTTAGTGTGTGTGCACAATGATGGGGTGGGATGTGGCTTTGCCACATGGGGCTATACACTGCAGGGTGCTCATTACCCTTAACAAGCAGTGATGTTGACAGCACCCTATACAAACAAAACTACAAAAGAGAAGGTGGTGGTACCAATAACACATGTAAGGTAACACTTCTTCAAGTAATGTCCGCAAAACGAAGTAGGATAATCAATCAATTCTTTTATTCTATACAAACAACATGACAACAGACAACTGCCAGTACTCAGTATAGTGTTACATGCTACTGTAACATGCACATGTACCAGAATATACCTAGATAGTGTTTTGAAGCCTGAATGTGGCAAGTGTGTGGATGTGGGATGTGTCTGTGTGTGCATTTCTGTATGGGAAACATGTTTGATGTGGCAATCAGGGTACCACAGTACCTGATGCACATTACATCTTTGAACTGATGAGGTTGCCTGCACCCTGTAAGTACAGGTAGAGAAGAGGAAGTCAGTAGTAAACAACATAGTGCACTTCTCAAATGTGTACCTGTCATGTATCGACAGCTACTCATTTAAGGTAATAAATAATGGGAATGGCAGGTGAGCGTGTGCATGTGTGTGGGTAGCAGGGTGTGTATAAATGCATGTGTGACAGAACACATACATATAGCTGAATCTACATAACAGCACATGATGCGCATTCCCATGGTCAATGTTAGCATGTGATGGTGTGCAGCTGGTACACTTTGGTAAGTAGTATGGGTGCAGATAACAATTGAGGACATTCATACAGTTACTGCAGCAGGACTGCTGGGATATACACACAATCATACTGGAACAGTGAACAGTTACCAACATGTTACTACTTATACACATCTATGTAGTCACCCTGTGCATCAGCAACGTGTTTACCTTTTCCTGCACCAATGTTGTAGTATGCAGGAGGTGGCACAGTGTCATCATATGCACAGGGTGTGGGTTAGGTATGCCCAAGCCAGCCACTGGTAACACCAATTGACATATGTGTGTATGTGTGTTTGTGAGGAGCAGCAGTACAGAGTGGACCAGTGTTGGTGCAGTGTGTGTGTGTATGTGTTTGCCCTAGGTGTTAGGTTTCTGCATGTGTGTAAGCATGCACACAGTCCCACATAATGGCTGCCATGTACAGGGTTTTGTGGACAGCCACAGACTGCACCTGTCAGGTCATCCAGATCAGTGTCTGTGGGCACGGACACAGTACCTGTGCCTGGCAGGGGTGCTACGGGCCGTATCCGGTACTAACCCAGACTGGGTACTGTCGTCAGAAACAGGACTGGACTGGACACAGTTCCCTGTTGGGACTGTCCAGAGCCACGTGCACGTGGTCTCCTGGGGCGTCTTGATGACAGCACAGACCCAGCATTGCTGGGGCTGGTGCTGGCACTTGAGGTGCGTGAGTGGGCCTGTTGTCATCCGCGGCCACTGCCAGCTGGTGCTGTTGCTGGCATACAGCCACGTCGACGTCGCAAACGCACACCATCACCCTGGCCCATGGACATCTGGTTGTGGAGCAGCTGTTCTATGCCCCCACAACGTCTGTCAATGACATCTGTGAAGTTACAGATAGCATTCGCAACATCACGCATGCCGTCTGTCATGGCTGTGCGACATGCTCTCAGCCCCCTCAGACCCTGTCTGGTGTACCTTTCCAAATGTGCCTGTGCCTGCATGACAGTTCGAAACATAGTGGAGGTTGACATACCTCCTTGGGCACGTCGGCCAAAGGCAGTACGGCCACGGCTGCCCCCACGAGAACCCATGGGCGACTGTCTGCGTGGTACCATTGGAGGACCCTGCTCATGGCTGCCTTGTGGGGATGCATGTACCACAGGTACCACATTACCCTGATCTATGCCCACTGCAGACTGTCCATCACCTAGGGACAATGGTGACAAAGGATGTAACGGCAGGATGACTGTGCGCATTGACGGGGTTGACAGCTGTGTACTGTCAATTGGCTGACCAATGGTGGACCCAGACACACCTTCCTGCACCATTACAGACATTTCATCATCATCAGTACCTGGGGCACAAGATTCAGGTTCCCTGCTGCAGGTCACCAGAGCAGCACTAGAACCTACGGGAGGAAAACAGGGAACACAGATTACAGTCTCAACACATATTTGACAGAGATGCACTTCAATACTAATGCACACTTTCAGAAATGGACACATGCACTCATGGACACTAACACACATGCACACATGGGCACAGGCACACTCGCACACATGCACACCCCACAGTAAACACACACATCAGTACCGTGTTACACTACTCTTAATTTAGTACAACTGGGTATTACAGGTATTATTAACACACTCACCAGCATGTCTACTACAGAGTTACACTACTCTTACTAGTATTATAAATTGTTTTTCAGCATGTATGGCCTGCCACATTGCTAGATGGGAGGGACCTGGAAGTGTGAAGAGAGTAATGTCAGTGGGCACAAGTGTGCCATTTGTTTTGCACATGATACAGTACAGTAGTACACTAGTTCCCTTATACACATCAGCTGCTCATAATGTCTGTATCACACATGCACAATTACATATCATGATGACAGATACATACCACATGCACACCTTATGCGTGCATGAAGTAACAGTGTACAGAACAGTCATATGTACATACCAGGAGTTAACTCTAATCTCACCCTTACCTCTCTTCAAATGACAACTCAAACTGTACTTCCAAAACCACTGGCTTTGTTCTTGTTGGACTCCAGGCTAACGTCCCTCTCCCCACCCTCTCTTTACCTTTAACCCCTCATTGTGCATAAAAACTAGCTTCTACCCTGTTTCTTTCACCTTGATGTCCTTCTATGCTCTGACCTACTTCTCCTATCCCTCCCACCTCCTCTTGACTGTCTTCCTTCTTTTCCTCACTTCCCTTCTTGACTCCTGCCTCTTCCCTATTATTTTATCTTTCATACTCCTTCTACTTCTCTACCCTTCTGAGCCCTAAGTATTATCTATATGGCTTTTGCCTTATTGCATAACCGTTATGCTTTAGGTAGAATTGCTTTGAAACCGACAGTACATTGTGCATGACTCTAAACTGTTTGAGTTCCTTAAATGTATGTTGATTTAATTAACAGGCTGGTGTATATTTCTATTATGTTGGCTGTCTGTATTAACAACTTGTCTGTCTGCCTTTATTATGTTATGTGTGGAGCTTTTCTCCCAGGCCTCTACTGAAAATGGACATATATCCAGCTAGACTATCTTGGTCAACAAATGTAAAAGTAATAACAATAAATAAATATGGCATCTTACCTGCACGCCGGTGTCTTGCTGCTGTGTGGATCCAACCTCCATCATGATGCATGACTGTTGCTGTTGTTGTTCTGGGGCTGGATCCACAACACTTAGCAGTAGCCCCTCCTGTCTGGTGAGGGGGGGATGTGTGGCCACCCCCCCACCTGCGGCAACCTGTTGCCTGCGGATATCTGCAGCACGCTGGCGGACATTTCTAATCAAATCACTGCAGTGATGTCTCACCTGCTCATATGTCCTATCATGCATGCCAACATCATTTATCCTGCTAACTAGGTTTTGCCACAGTGCAGACCTCTCCTACTGATTCTGGGTGGTGCGTGAGAACAGGATGGCATAGTCACTCTGGTGAATCACGTCATCCTCTGCAGCAGAATATGCTGGGTTCCTTTTTGGAGCCATGTTAATCTGGAAAGTTACAGAAACAGGTTATCAGCATAGTATCTCAGCAATACATGGTACACATTCTATACAGGGAGTATTAAATTGTACTTATTACTGCTTGGTTGTAACTTGATTACAGTGCAGCTATCATTCTAAGTCATTTGGACTAAGCACTTGGCCTTCAGACCAGTTGTTTTACATTAGGGAGGTTTGTGGCAAGCACTGTGGTGGCAGGACACATATCTTTCATCCATTGAAGTTGGGAACTGCTGATTGAGGGCCCAGTGTACAAGTGTATTAGTTCTGGTATAGGCAGTTGGCCTTCAGGACAGTTATTTAACATTAACAAGGTTTGTGGTCTGCACTCGTGTGTGACAATAGGCTGTACTCTGCCATTCATAGCTGGGGACATCTGGTTTCAGGTTTATAGTGCCTGCATATCTGAGCTGTATCTTACTGACATTGCTACACCTTGTTTGCTGTAGCAAACACTACATCCAGGCCTCCTGGATCTACCTTTGTTTATATGCTTGTTATTTGTTAGTTTGTTATTTCACTGGTATGCTACTTCCACATAATACACAGCTTCTCAACACGTCTGTGACTCACTACTGATATCTGCATTGCTTACTGTACGTATTTCCATGTTACACATGACAGCAAGTGACTGCTTGTCATTGTTGCATTTACTTAATTGTGACACATTGCACTTAGGTTACCTGGCACTTGCTCACTGACGCTTTTATATCAGTCAGCAGTTGTAGGTAATATCAGTACACCCTCACTCCCCACTGGACCTTGTTTTCAATTATTATGGAATTCACAATAGTATTCTAGCATGTCCAGAGGTCAGTTGTCAGTTCCCTCCCCAGTCCAGCTGGTGAGTGTGGTACTCCAGAGACAATTTTAGAACAGCTGCATGTACACAGACAACCCTCCACCTAACAACAAATTCAAACTCATGTGAGTGATGCAACCATATACCAAACTGGAGGCTAGGCTCTGTCTACTCAATACCGCCATAACCAGTCAGGTGGCGAAGGAAACCACACTCACTGCACTTCCAGTCTCACATAGACCTACCACGACAGCAGAACTAACACATGATCACACATGAACATACTTGTAGGCTCGGACTACAGGTCTGCCTATGCAGCAGAGACCTCCTAAGCAGACACTCAGGCAACCACTACCACGGAAACGAACACGTGCAACACATATCACACAAAGCCAATGTGCTGAACACTCACAGCCATTAACAGTAAACAACACACCTCATACACCTGTACTAGGTGCCTCTATCATCAGGCACACTAACATCACGTTCACCAGGCTTAACGAGGTGAGGGTAACGGTGTGCAGCCTGTCTGGCACTATGACCTGCCGCATAACACAAACACTCAGGTAACCCCAAGGCAAGTACAGGTATGACTCAGTCAATGTCCATGCTGGTGTGAATGACCTGACACATACCTCCCTGGACTACATGACATGAGACAGTACAGAGCTCTCTGAGCACGTAGCCCAAGACAGTTTGACCCTGACCTTGAGTAGCATCCTACCCTCACCAAGAACGATGCCACAATATCAAGGCACGATGATCCCTTCCATCAATTGACTGACATACTGGTGTCATTCACAGGTGTGCCAATGCCTGCCATCTTGGGGTGGTATGCTTTGCTAGGGACAGCTTGCACCTGTCACCCCTGTCCTATTGGAATTTGGTGGAGCCTCTTGCTACACCCATAGTGCCTGTATTAGGCAAGGCTCATAAGGCAAACCCACATCCATTTGTATCACAAAGGATGAGGAAGTAAGAGTGATGCTACTCAACACCGGAAGTCTAGACCTCAGGATGCACGCACTCAAAACCCTACTTAGCATTCTGGACATCGATATCTGTGCAGTAACATAAACCTGTTTCAGGTTTCACAGGAGCACACCAGTACTACCAAGTTATAGCTGTTACCATTCTTGTCGGCCCCTACACTTGAACAAGGGAGGGGGATTATCAGTATTCAATGCAGATTCCCACGCCTCCACATTGGTGGCAAAGTACAACATAGGTGTTAGGCCATTGAGTACAGAAGATGTAGTTGGGGACCTGGGGAAGAAGCATGGTAGCGGTCTGTCATTTGTCAACCACATGGCCAACGTGGATTGAAAGACATGTTATATAGCCCAGCTAATCATGAGGGATTCACATGTATGGCAGGGGAGGTCATTGTGCCTCTTTACTCATCCATCATCAGGCCTATAATTGCGTACAATGCACCTTTTGGGATGTACCTAACCAGACACCTACAGCAACTGGTACAGGACGATAGTACCTCATCAAGAGGATGCAATGGCTCAAACAGATGTCATATGCTGCCCAGGTAAAGGAAATCCAGCTGGACTCAGTGGCATACTGCCTGTTCAGAGGCAATCTGTGCATGCCATATACAGCCATGTCCTACCCAGCAGTAATGAACATGCTGCACCTCAGGCAATCAGAGTCCCATACAGCCACATGCTCAGGAGACCTGGACCTCAGCACTGACATACATGGACATGCTGGAGGGGCATATTCCTAACCAAGAGGCTCCCTTCACTCTGTAATGAGCTCACACTACAGGTTAGGCAGAGTCCCTCATTGACTCTCTTCCATAGGAATCTGGATGAGTGGATGGAGATCATAGTTGTACCCCAGGTATCACTTCTATGTCACTGTTAGACAGAGGCACAGTATACTAACGTCGGACAAGGGCATAGCAGCATAACTTGTAATTGGGTGGCGAAAGACAAACACATTCTACTAGGCTTATCAATGCCCTAGGGCAACTAGCCTAGTATGAACCTATGAACATGTGTGTACTGCTATAGTACTTCTGCCATATGTTGCATGTGTGTGTGTTGTGGGGATGCACAGGTAATGGCCAGATATTTCTGCACAGGCGACACGTCTGACACACTCTGGGTGTTCATCCCTACATACTGGATGTGTGTTGCCATCCAACCCTGTGATGTGGACACACATTACTCAGCCTGGATATACATATCCAAACAACACCACAAGCACAGTACACTACCTTGCTATGTATGCATGTAATTACACAGTTATTCACTAGTTATGACAGTGATGCTATCCATGCAGCCCATTGGGCCAGTGGAAGCCACAACACACACCGCCGGCCCCTTTGCATATGCTTACCACAGACATCCCATATACTGCATGTACTGTGCACACACATATCTAACCCAGAACAACTGCACACCACTTATTAATCCTGTCCAGTGGACTACAGATACAGGCATATTGTATAACAATAGTAGGAGGCTACTGCAGCACAGGGCAGATTCACATGAAGGCAAGGCATCTGTGGTCAGCAGTGTTAAGATGCTTCACATTCACCAAATGCACAGATATTGGCAACATTGTTGCAGACAGTTTAGGTGCAGGTACACCCCTCCCATTCTCCTACACATGTGGTATTAGTTATCCCAGATGACTGTAACCTCCCTATCCTCTCACATGTCCAGGTGAGAGCCACCCTCATCATTGCAGAACACATAGCATCACTGTTACGAAATGGTATCCCTGGATGTGTGCTACATTCACCCCTGGAGGACATAGCACCACATGACAGACTGATATTAATCCCTGGCCATACTACGGGATATGTACCTGAACAGTGCCATACATACACAGTGGTCCCACACCAATGAGGAGTAACCTCTACTGACCCTGGTAACTACTGCATCATATGCACAACTGGCCTTGTGTTCTAAGCTATGGAAGTTTTAAGTATGGGCAACATGTACAGCAATATTACATATGTATATATTTCAGGACTATGTACACACAACCTATCTCATGGACATACCTATAGATAGTGAACTATGATACATTTGGAGGTGTCACAGTAAACACAGTATTAACCTGCTACTTTGCATTACCTGTGTTTGTGGCAGCTGTTGCTGTGTCAGTGGTGCTGCTTGCTGCTTGCAGTTTTCTGCTGCTGCTGCTGGTTTTGCTGCTGTCAGTCTGTTTATTTTCGTATTTCTGTTTCTCTCTCTCTCTCTCTTTCTCAGGTTTGTGCAATGATTGTATTGCATGTGTGGAGTGTGGGTACTGAATGCTTTTGTAGGTATCTGCATAGGCCCATGTGATGGCCTCTGCACCAATTGTAAGGCAGCATTGGCTAATTGCATACAGCCAGTTGTGTACTGATTGCATGTCTCACTGTGATTTCAGGACAGTGCTATGTAAAGGTATGTGAGATAGGCGTTGCCCTTTCAGATTGTAAGGGCGTGGACCATGCTGGTATGCTGTTGGAAAATGTTCTGTGAGTGTGAAGGTTAGTACATCTCTCATGCTTCATGCTGTGTTGTGAATTCAGGTTGCTGCATTTCTCCCACCTGTTCCCTGTAGTGAGTGTGTATGCATACTGACACCCACAATTATATTTATTATGTATTGCTATATATACATATGTGTACATATACATACTGTCATATATGTACATTAGCTGACAATATTGGGTACAAGCTAACAATTTTCAGGGCTGTTTCTGTTAACACACACTAGTATGGGAATCCGGTAACTGGGACAGTGAAAGTTTGTTTAGGGTAGTACACATACTATATTGCCTTTATCTTCATTCATACTATTACATGTTCCACTTATTTAGCACTATATCCCTGTATGAGAGTCATGTCTTGCTGGTAGGTCATACAGACTAGTGTTACAATGGTCTTGTGGTAGGGCCTACTAGTATGCTTGTATTTTGCTTTCAAATTGAGTACAGGGTCTATCAATCAAAGTGCTGGAGGCACCTTCCAGCAGTTAAGGGGTTACTAGGTCTCACAGGAGTTAGGCTGTGTTGCAGATTCTGGCTGCTGCATTTATCTTCACTGTCTCCTGTAATTCGGCCATTAAAACTCTACCTGAAATGCATTGGGTAGTACACCTCCTATATTGCCTTTATATTGATTCCTACTATTACATGTTATATTTATTTTAGCATGATGATCTCATGTGGTAGTCATGGCTTAGTGGTAGGTCATACAGACTAATGTTACCAAGGTCCTGGGTTTGAGACTGGCAGTGGGAATTTATTTTTCTTTCCAAACCTTCAAAATGAGTACAGGACCTGTCAATCAAAGTGCTGAAGCCACCTTTAAGCAGTTAAAAGGGTTAGTGGGTCTCAGAGGGGTCAGGCTGTGTTGCAGATTCTGGCTGCTGCATTTATCTTCACTGTCTCCTGTAGTGAGTGTGTATGGATACTGACACCTACGACTATATTTCATATGTATTACTATATATTTATATATATGTATGTGTACATTTACATATCTTCTTATGTGTACATTACCTTACATTATTATGTACAAGTGAACAATTAATAGGGCTGTTTCTGTTAACACTGAACTAGTGTGGGAATCCAGTAATTCGGCCATTAAAACTCTACCTGAAATGTATTGGGTAGTACACTTCCTATATTGCCTTTATATTGATTCCTACTATTACATGTTATATTTATTTTAGCACTATGTTCTTGTATGGCAGTCATGGCTTAGTGGTAGGTCATACAGACTAATGTTACCAAGGTCCTGGGTTCGAGACTGGCAGTGGGAATTTATTTTTCTTTCCAGACTTTCAAAATGAGTTCAGGACCTGTCAATCAAAGTGCCATAAAGGCACTTTTAAGCACTTAAAACCAGGTCTGCGCTTGTTTGCGCAGAGCCAACACATGCGCACTGGCGTTTAGCTCTGCGCACACAAGCGCACACCCGCGCTATTTTCTTTGAAAGAAAAGAAAAAGGGGTGACAGGAAAGTGGTGAAAAAGGGGTCACAAAGAGGGTAAGACAGTAGGGAAACAAGCGTGGGATTTGCAGGAGGGATGTAGGTAAGGCCCATAGATGCCCATGTCTTTAGCAGCAACAGCTATGCATTTCCATGTATTTTGGTGAGACATTTGAAACCTTCCACCCCTGAGAGAGGTGTCAGGACAACATTAATGTTTGTTGTAGAGCCAATTGTAATTAACAGTTTCAATGTCAAGCTGACATGTGTGCGACATGGACAGCTATGTATGGGGCGTAATTTTTTTGTGGGTACAGAGTGCCCTTTTTTTTTTTTTCAGGTGAGAGTGGTATGTCAGGTGAAGGAAGTCGGTATAGCTGGGGAGATAGGTTGGGTAGGTTAACAGACAAGACAGACAAGACGCATACAGGGCGGTGTATGACACACGTGGGGCGGTTACACAATTGACCGGCACGGAGGTTGGGATATCCAAGACGCATGAGCCCACAGATGGCAACAGTGGAACTGATATCCCCACCCATAGGCAGTTGCCACTGTTCCTTCACAGCCCAGGACGGGGCTGTGCTGGGGGCTGTGTAGGCGGGGCAATGGCCAGGGCCGTTAGCTGTGCCACAAGAGCCTCGAGCTGGCGTAGGGGCCCAAGAACGGAGTCTTGGATCTCCCTTCGCACCACAGACCGGACACCTTGGAGGGTGAGTGGACGAACTCCTCCCGCCACACTTGCAGAGGGGACGGGCCCCATCCCCTGCAGCGCTTCCACCCGAAAGTGGCACAGGGCCACCGGAGGAGGGTCCGGCCTGGGCACTAGTGCCAGGTGCAGTCGCTAGCTGAGGTGGGAGAGGTGGGTCCGCTGGGACCTGCCTTCCCAAGCGTTCTAGGTTTGTGAGTAGTTATGTTAGTTTGGGTTAGTGGCATATTATTCCATTCAGATTAGTTGTAACAGCATGCATTGGTATTCCCATTAAACAAACACCCAGATATTAACACCATTGAACAACGGGCATATCAATATCACATGCATTATTTGAATGGAAATACACAATCAAACAACATGCAGGGTTGATTAATGGCAACAGGCCATCAGATTTGCAGGTATGAACAGGGCACATGCATGAACAGACATGCATATATTTTGAAACGGACAAATGTCCATGGTTAATGAAATGTTCACATACCAATATTTATTGGGTGTTGTTATATGTAATTATAGGGTTGGGTGGAGATAGAAAGTGATGACACATTCATAAGTTACACATTGATATACATTTGTAATAGGTACACAATTAAGTTGAGGCTGATGTTTCACAATGATTTTTATTTGACTGTCATGCTACACCTGTTACAAATACATCACTATCCTACTTATTTTTAATTTGATCAGATACATCATCCTGCTACACTTTGATGACAGGACAGGGGACAACTATGGCTGTTTAGTCTGTCAGATAATCATTCATTCTATCTGCAAATTGTTTACTGTTATCACCATATACAGATTTTGGCCTAGACATTCCAGATTCAAACACACTGAAATCAGTTTGGGATGTTGATTTGTACTTCCCACATGCATTTAGTTCTGTGGAAACACACTGGGGCTAATATATTCAGGGGTTATTACTACTTTATTTATTCATACATGACCCTTTCTGTCACTCTCACACATCCTGCAACTTCACAGTTCAGGTTGGTACTTCTAGGCTTTGTTCACATATTAGACCTGTGGTGATTCAAACACTTTCCAACAGCCTCATTTCTGTCATGATTCAGCATTTCAACAGGGGATAAATCACACATGTGACTACCTCAGATTCTGAAGCTGTACTCTGGAGACTACTGCAGGTTATACTACATTTAATTAATGGTGGGACATCTGTATTACAGCACTATTTATTTCTATAAATTATTTTTCCAGTCACACTTGCATACTGATGAACTTGTTGCAGCCATACCTGCAAACTTTCAATTCTTGCTTGCACATTAGATTACTTTTAATCAATACACTGCAGTGTTCTGATACATGCTACACTATAATATTTATTTACAAGTACTAGATGGGGTTACTAACCTGCATGGTGGCACAGCCACGGTCATGCGTCTCATGGTTCGCAGAGCGGACACCTGCAGCTGTAATACAAAGGAAGTAATATTGGACTACACATCTCCATGGTATCAGCTAGTTGAAATCCTTACATACATGAGTAAAATGTAACTTACTCAGTAGTGGGGCGTTGGGCATATCCCGGGCCTTCTGGATCCATTGGGTCAACTGGACTTGCTTACGCCACTTCAGGTCCGCATGGTGGTGACGGACCTGCTCACCAGTGCGTGGAATGCCAGTAGCACTGGTCAGATCACGAGCCAACTGGTCCCATGCCTCCACCCTGTACACTCCCCATGAGACCTGGCCCTGCATGAGTTGGGCCTCGTGATGATGGACAAGGAGCCAGACCATGTATCTGGACTCCTCAACGCCCCAACGCTGTGCTCGAAAGCAACGTCCCTCACCTACTCCACTCATTCTGACTGCAGGTCTGTTCTACAATCGGTTCTGGTGTGTATTCCCGCCTATGGGGCTTATATATGCCGCTTTTCCCGCACATTTGTCTGATTGGCCATTTTGGAATTGTATCTACTTCACTGAAAATGCTTTATCATGCTCCATTCTGGATTTTATCCCATATATATGCTATTTCTGCATTTCTAGATATTGCTGTCATGGCTTAGTGGTTTAGTACCTTGACTCTAGTGCATGGTATCCTGGGTTCGAATCTGACCACTGATTTTTAATTTTCCTGACAGAAATGAGTTGAGGACCTGTCAATCAAACATGCCATAAGCACTTTTAAGCACTTAAAAGCAGGTCTGCGCTCGTTTGCGTGGAGCCAACGCATGCGCACTGGCAGTTAGGTTGTGGGAGCTGCGCGCAAATGGTGTGCGCTGGGATAAACCTTAATTGGCTAGTGACACACATGCTAAGCTAAGCACAGCTAGTTGCAAACAGTTTCAGCCTGTTAAACCGGTGCTTAGTAACGGGCATACAGTTTGCAGCTTTTTAAACACTACGCAGCTACGGGCACTGTGTCTCACAGCAGCTTAGCTATCAGTACATTTCTAATTATTTTTATTATTGTGTTACTTCAATATATCTGCTCCATTTCATTCCATTTTACAAAAGGGTATACTTTTACATTTGTACAATACTGTCACAGGCTTTTTTAGTGCTTATTTACAAAAAAAAAAGGTTGTTGTGTGGGCTCGAACCCTGCCTGCCTACTCTTAAGCCAGCAACTCTACCGCTAAGCTATTTCTTCTTGGCTTACTTTGCATATTTAGTTCTCATATCGTTTTCCACTGATTGCTAACTGCAGTTGCGCTAGTAGCACACCCGCGCACACGAGCGCACACAGTAGCACACATTTACGGGGGTTAAAAAAAAATCAAACAGTTTTTATTTTCATTTTATAGCCTCTGTTCACTTTGTACACTGATGGTCTGTGGGGGAATGTGTTGTGTAGTGTGTTTATTTACATTTCCATGGCCTCTCTCGTGGCTGTTTACTTTCAGCCATTCTACACTTACGGGGGTGTGTCTGCATGCAGGGCTTAGCCTACGGACATGCCCTTTACTCTCTTACATGGACCGTGTAAGAGTTACAGTGTGATTCAGCATGCCTCATGCACCTCATGCATATGCATGACATGCTGACATCACACTGTTTAACTGCAGCCATCGTGTAAGAGTTATAACTCTTACACGGAGGCTTCCTGAATCTGGCCCATGAACTATGAAATGCAGCATGCATTTTTTTACACAAAATAACAGCATATTGAATTTTCAGAAGGGCAAGAAGGTCACAATGTTACTGTTTCAGTTGCAGAAAACAAAAAGTAAAAAGAATACCGGGGAGGGTCAGTATGGGGGAGAAGATAGAGTGGTATAGAGAATAACCATTTTCAAACTCCTACTTCTGCTCATAAGTGCACAAAAAGATAACATTATTAAACTGTAAACAACAGCATATATATTTTATTGTTAACCACTATTAAATACCTACATCATATTTGTCATAGGAAGATGGTGCTCCTCCTGGGCTCATGGTATTACTGGAATTTGCATAGACATTTTGTGGTCTTGGAAATGATATTTTAGGAAACAAAACTGGATTTGAGAAACCACTTGGAGCAGGATCACTTTCTTTGCCTGTCTTAGGAATCAGTTGACTGTCTTCCTTGGCATCAGAGCTATTTTTCCTGGACCTATGACAAGTAAATCAAGAAACTAATAACCAGAATGAAATATGTTGTTGAGATGTTGTATCTATCTTTTATTAAACTGTAATGCATTTTAACTTTAACCTTTGCTGTTCTATTACAAGAGAACACACTGATAGAATTAGTTATACAATGTTACATATATTAATCTATTACTGATAGCTTACTGAAATTATAGTATATAACAGCACATTACTTTTTTGATATTATTTAAAATGATAATCCAGTTAAGCAATGTTTGATTTCATGGCATTCATTATAGTGTGTCAAAAGTTCAAAGTAGCTTTTACAATTTCTGAAGCAGAAGCAGACAAGCACAGCTCTCCTAATTAGCTTTTGTTAAACAACAGCTGGCATTCTCAATCTCAATATAAAGCAGACAGTAAAAAATAAAGGGCAATTAAAAAACAGCTGTAAATTTGACCAATTCAAGCTAAGTTACCCATTCAGTGTACTCTCACAACATAAACCAGCATTTCTTCAAGATTGTTCCCACCGTAGTCCTGAACTGAAGAAGTAAATAATGCAAACACTAGCCTCTACCTCCGCAGTCCCCCTCAAGTCATCTTTCTTGATTTAAGCCATAAAGTTCCATGAACTACAAAGAATTATGAGCAAGTCTCTAATCCTATCTTACAATCATGTGTTCTCAACTTGGATACCAAGATTCACCTCACATGGCTAGGATCGGCAAATTGATCATAATTCTCTATGTAATCAATGTTTAAATATTTTGTTATGAACAGATTACCATACTCACAGACATACCAAAATGGAGTCAATAGTATTTCAGTAGAAGCACAATATATGGTGTAAACTAAATAAATTGCAGTTTGGGTAATAGCATTTCAACTTTCCAGTGGTAGTGCTGGCTATGTCCTAGCCACAGATAATAAAAATGTTTCCATGTTTTTTAAATTGAAATCACTTCAAAAATGATTTAATTACCTTAAGTGGTTTGAGAGTATAAGTTGACCAATATTTTTGAGACCCTATCTCTAGAAATCATAGTATGATAATACTCCATAAAAAGGTAAAAGCCAGCAAAGGTACAAAAAAAGAACTATAAACTCCAAACAAGTACCCTTGACAGGAAAATACAGCAGTCAAATCCAAGTTTAATTCATACACGCAGCTTTCAAGGTTTAAAATCAAAGCACATAAAGGCACATAAACCCCCCTCACAAACTCAACATTTTCATCTAGTTAAAACAGACTTAATCAGATGCAGACTCATACCAAACTCCACATATTTATATCAATTAATATTTAAACTATCCAATCAGCAACACTAAATACATAGATTTGATTTAAAAAGCTTAAAACCCATGCCATGTCATTTGTAAAATAATTTTACAATAATTTGCAAATACAAAATGGCCAATGGGTGGTTTGCATAACAATATAATTAATTTTAAATAAAACATTTTATGTTTTCTGTATTCTAGTGGCATCCATATCAGACTGAAAAATGTTTTAAATCTAATGTATTTGTTTTACAGAAATTATGTACAGGTATGTTGATCCAAAAAGAAGTAAGCTTAACAGCTATACATGTTTGTACTGTGGTTTATAAATATCTGGATTTAGCATTGCTAAAAAGGAGAAAAATGTATACAGCCACATCAAATTTATGATGACTTTACGTTTACATTTTTGGATGACAGCATGTTTCAGCAGTAGCTGGAGAAAGACCATTCAGAATTAGAGTTTGAACAGCAGGAATCATTATAAAGTCTTAAAGCAAAACTGAAACATTGCTCCCTTTTATGGTCTTGTCTATATACAGCAAAGCACAATCTATTGGGTGAGGGGAGTAAAGGCTGAATGTAGAAAATAAACAGGCAGAAGATGTCTTCTTTAATAGGGGGCAACGTTTACAAACTAGCAGAAAAAGGAAAAAGTCCTGACTGCAACTCAGCTAATCCTAAATTTATTAGAAGTTTCAGTGTTGGAAGAGCTGATTGGAGTGGAGAATGAGGATCTGAGCCCACTTGCTTCCCTCAGTGTGTGTGTGTGTGTGTGTGTGTGTGTGTGTGTGTGTGTAGGGGGGGATATATGCCTGTGAATCCGCATTCCACTGAGTTCTTTGCTGATGACAGGAGGGCCAACAAATCTGTTTCATTAAAAATAGAGTCTGAAAGCACCATTTGTGGAAGTGACTAACAACCATACACAATGCCCACTGTATGCTCAGCCCCAGAAGTACTACTGGCCATCTGCATGGACAAATGTTAGGGCATAAGGAAAAAATCCTGACCCCCTCACATGTATGATGCACTGCTCCTGGCACACTCATCAATTACCCATAGGAGAACAAATGAATTGCATGCCTCTTGTCCATAGGGGAATTAATTTGTAGAGCAGTAAAGTGGTGCTGCATGGCTTAACAGGCAGAATTGATATCAGCTTTTTTTTTGCTGGAATGAAAGCATACAAGAATGTCAATGTTGACTTGGGTTCAAGTAGTGATTTTGGTTCTGAAGAACTAGACAACTTGGGAGAGAACTGAGCAGGCAATAAGGTGTTGTCATCTACTTTATGGATATGCTTTTTCTTGCTGTGTAACCTGTTTTGTGGAGGATTGGGTGGGTATGTTGATAGGTAAATGAAATGTATCCTTCATGCCATGCATTTGGAAGCAAATATGTGAACCAACGCTGATGTTATTAAATGATGTGCACTGTGAAGTTACTGTATGGGCAGAGTTTAGCACAAATCATTCCAACTATATTCTTACACTATGTGTGAGAAACCCTCTCTTAAGGGAAAATGGGTGTGACTGATGTCATACTGCAGGAAGTCAGTTAATGGGGTGGCAGCAAAGATGTAAAGACCACACTTCTTTTCGCAATCTGATAAAGCTGATTTTTGCCTGTTCCATATGTCTGTAATTTCAGACACTGCTTTAAACATTACACTCTGTATTCTCAACCTTTTCATGGGTAAAATCATCTTAATAGCACTGGGAGGTAGAATATTGATTAATGTGGAATTTTAACATATCCAGGAGCAAGAACATTTGGTAGGTGGTATGGGTTTTTATGACTGTTGGTACCTTGTTTTTTTCCTAGAAATCACTGGAGCTTTGACCCATTCTTTACAGCAGAAACATAATCCTTCCCATCTCTATCCTTCTCGACTGACTTGTGAATTGGATACAATATAGTATATGGACAGGTCCATAATAGCTGTCTGTGTAATATGTCAAGATGAGTGTCAGTGACACCTAAACTATTACAGTCACAAATGGCTTTCCTGAGGGCCTTACATTCATAGATATATACCAGGCCTTTATAAGCCTAGCCATGCAACCCAAACCAGTTGTGCCCCTATGTATCAAGAGCATTTATTAGGAATGGTTATGTGGGAGGGTTATATTAGTTTGGGCATTACCGTCTGCCTCTGCCTTTCAGAGACATGGGGACCAGACTTGAGGTGAATTTTTGATCTACCATCCATTGGTCAAGATTAAAAATAAATAGGGTTAGGGATTGACTCTACTTCACGTGGGGGGAGCCTGATCCAGAGTATGGGGATCCTCTAAGACACATATGTGTCTCACCAACATGTCTTATTTATGTCACAAGTAAAATTTAAATCATTGGATGTACTGGTTTTGATGTTATTTGCTTTGAAGATGTACAAAAGGTCCACCAGAGCTGGATCCAAGAATGCCTTGTGTGCCAGGCAGAGATCACTCAACAATAACTTTTAGGAAGATGAGTATAGAGACAGAGCTTTAATATGATCAGTAGTTTGAGGTGAATTTGTCAGCCAGCAAATTTGCTATGTTACTCTGCTCAGTGAAGGTGGCACCACTGACCACCAGTTCAGACATTGATGTGTGCTGACTTTGAGGTTTTGGACATAGCTGTAGAAGGCCTTGTGGTTGTCTTTAGTCTGTGAGGCTATCTTGACCTCATAATTGGCCTTGCTGGACTTAATAATTCCTCTTAGTTTTTGGTTTAGTTTAATTAGAGAGCTCCTATTATTATGGGAGTTGTTCTTCCTGATTTTAGACCTGATTTTTTCCTTTTGTTATATACCCTATTAAGGTTAGGATTACACCGGTGTGGATTATTTTTAGAGTTTTGGGGCTTACTTCTAGTAGACAGAGCAGCCTCTATACAGTCCATGTATATGGTTGTGGAAGGTCTCTATGAACAATTCCGCACAGGATGCTGTGAACCTGGGTTTGGGAGGGGCACTGAATTTTGACAAACTATCACTTAACAGGATGTAATTTGCTTTGGAATAGTTCTTAACTGTTACAAGGTTTGATGGGGTTACCAAGTTGACTTTTATTTTAAAGAAGACAGCTTTCTGGTCCAACCTCACCAGTTAGGACTTGACAACAGTGGGGGGTGCACCTGTCTCCCAGATTGGTGAATACGAGGTCTAGTGCACTTGAACCTCTGGTTGGTGTGTGCATTATCTGGTCAAGTGTATTTGTGTTAATAAATTCCAGGAATCATTGTGCCTGTGAGTATGGGACACTGTATGTTTCCAAGGCTATAAAGGGTTAGTTAAAGTCTCCCATGAATATGGTATTTGGTTTAATGGTGAATGTCTCTAGTAGATCTAGGACTTTGTCAATGGTAATTTACATATCAGTAAATTTCAGGGCATCATCCTGTTTAACCAACTTAGAGCTATGCTTGTTCCTAATGTAGAATGAGTTTCCTCTACCTTTTGTCCCTGTCTGTGCAACTGATGGTCTAAAGGTGTGGAAGACACTGAAACTTTACACCACTGGAGTACTTTCTGCAGACTTAAACTATTCCTTTGTAATGGCACAAATGCCTCTATTATCTAGATTGAGGAGAGCTTGTAGGGGGAGGAACTTCTTGTTTAAGCTCCTAGTATTGAGTAGTAACACCGTTAGGTTTCTTTGGGGTTTATTTGCTGTGTTGGTAGATTTGTCGATTTGGCAAAAGGCTCTAAGATGGTGGATAATGTTTTAACCAATATTTGGAAGCCTAAGGGAGACAAGTCCAGACCATCCTCTGCAAATCAATGTGGTTTGCTAACCATGTCCTCCCATGCTGGCAAATATGAAATCTTCCTAGAAACACACCATAAATTATGCCAATTATTCAACTCAGTAATGTTTGTTCTTGCTTTGACATCATACTTAGTGAAGGTAGGATGTTGCTCAATGCATGGCATGTACCTGCCTGAGACACATATTCATCTCAGGTCATTAATTCCCATATGAACCATGATAGAATCATACTGGTACCTGTACAATAATGACTTCAGTGCTTGCATAACTTTGCAGATCATGGCTCCAGATAAGCAACTAACCATTATCTTTTCCATGTTCAGTCTGGTCTGTGCGGCATTTGTGTGTCATGTAATAGAGTCCCCTGTGAAAAGACTCCTGCAACCTTGTGGCAGAAGTGTGTAGCCCAGGACCTATCTGAGTTGGGGATTGCCGGAAAAAGGCTCAGTTTTGGGTTTCCTATTGGTTAGTTTGTGTTAAAACCGTTTAACTTTGCTTGTATTTAAGTCTCACATTTGTGTAGGTTTGCCCTCAGTTAACTGGAGCTGCTCAGAGTTTGGTGACTTTATCTAGAGGTCTGGAGTATATCTGAACTGAAATCAACTAAAAAATAAGTATGTTCAAAGCTTGCATTGTACTTTGTGAAGTGTATTTATTTAATCTGCCACTTCATTTTTTTGCTGTTTGTGCCTGTGACTGCATTTTATTCTGCACTTTATATCTGCAATACTACTGCCTTAAATAGCATAGGTTAGATTCAGACTTGCTGAATCTAGACTGTTTGGAATCTCTGTACAAGAAACCAGCAATCTTACATTAAGAGGGCATCCCTGCACCCTTGTGGCAGAAGTGTCTAGCCCAGGACTCATCTGAGTGGGGATTGCTAGAAAAAGGCTACAATTTAGGAGTTCCTATTGGTTAGTTTGTGTTAAAACTGTTTAACTTCTCTTGTATTTATGCCTCACATTTGCATGTAGTCATCGGGTTTAGGGCTGCCGTGTATAGGTGCAAACACCTAGAAACTATAATTTTCCCTAGACATCTGACAGTAGCACCCTCCCAAGCTTCCCTGCTGTACTGTGCGCAACTCACTTGAGCACTGCTACACTTCACGCAACTCAGCTGAGCAGTGAGCAGAATCACGATATTTCCTCATCCCTAATACTCAACAGAATATGTCCCCTGGTTAGTTAGTCAAGTTAATCCTAGAGAAAAGGCTGATCCAACATGTCCACTCCCAGACTAGTACGTATGGTTGAACCTGCTGCAATGGACAGTCAGTTTCCCAACATTTCTCCAGCCAGCCTGATTGACATGTGCATGCTGCGACAAATATAGTAATTGCCTCATGTATACTGACAACCACTTGCTCTATAACAATAAACAAAACATCAAACAGGTTGTCAGCGCACGCACCTTTCCCATCACACACATACACCTCTCCACTCACACAAGATAAGGTCAAGTCACATAAACCCGCATATGTAGAGCTACTCATTGAAAGTTTACCAAAAAAACAGAGACCTCCCAAGCACAAAGAAATCACACATACTGGAACACAAACAGATCCCACTACACATAGCAACACACATGCAAATGTCTCAACAAATACAGTCCTAAGGCAAAACACCTCAAAACCTAAAGTCTAAGTCATAGGCGATTCCATAATGAGCCACACAGATGCCCCCCTCACCAGGCTGGACAAGAAGAAAGTCAGGGTAAGCTGTCTATCAGGTGCCAGGATCTATCAGATCATGCATGCAATCAAGCCACTCAAGAACAAGTACTGTTATGATTCTAATAAATGCCGAAATCTGTAAAGACAATCTGAGGCACGTAAACGATATACAGAACACTTTTATTGAACCTTTTGAGCGCTTTCATCTGAAAAAGTGAGACTTCATCAGAAACAGAGAAACTCAATTAGTAACATTTAAATACTTATTTAAAATCATGACATCACTAATCAACTATAAATTTAAAGGTATATACACTCAACCAAAGCAAGGCACATGATTATACAAATAGAAGTGAACTAAAATAAAAGAAAGAAGAGAAAAAATACATATTCTTATGAATTACCAGCAACCCTTCAAGTCCAAACTTAATAAATACATTGTTAATTAAACCATATATGAACTACGAACTCAATTTCAACATTTTAAAACAAATGCATA
The DNA here is from genome assembly GCF_019279795.1 of Protopterus annectens. Taxonomy (NCBI): domain Eukaryota; kingdom Metazoa; phylum Chordata; order Ceratodontiformes; family Protopteridae; genus Protopterus; species Protopterus annectens. The sequence continues at coordinate 1,368,043,278 of NC_056737.1, forward strand.
AATAAAAATATATATGTATATTTGTCATGTATAATTTACCTAACCAATCCTTAAAAAAATATACCAAATTTTGTGATAGATGTCATATATAATAATTACATTGATGAAATAATGAAATACCTCATATTCTATTGGCTCTTTCTAATAACATAGGTGCCAAAGAGTCATGATTGTTTAAACCTGGTGTAAACATTGCAGCCAGTCTAAATTGCCACTGGCTTTCTTCCCTTTTTAAGGTGTTTTTCCAATCACCCCCTCTCGGGTTTACCTGTACAGTATCCAAAATACCAAAAACAAATTTATTAAAATTTTCACAAACAGCTGCATGTCTATATAAAGCATTTGTGGATTTTTGATTTTTTATGTCATTTAAGTGTTCATATATTCTATTTTTTAACATACGTTCTGTCTTGCCTACGTAGAAGTGTCCACTAGTGTGGCACCTGGCCAAATACACCACTCCTCTGGTATTACAATTACCTTTCTTGAAGTATATTTTACTTCTAATATTATTATCCAAAACCAAACTGGATTCTTTACTAATATATGGACAATAGGCACACATACCACACTGCTTAGTCCCTTGTACAGCTAAGGCGGCATTGTTCAACCTGTATTCTAGCAACTGTTTGACATTGTATCCCACTTTATTGATGAACCTGGGTTTATCTCCCACTTTGTTGAAAATCTCTTCATTTGTTCTGAATATATTCCATTTTCTTTCAAAAGCCTGCCTAATCATACTTGTTTTGGTATTATACTGTAGAACACAAGCTTTTCTAAAATCCTTAGACGTATCATTATCACATTTAATAATGCTTTCAATTGCTGTTTCTGGAGAGGTACTAAGTAGAGGTTTATATTTATTCCACCACTCGTTATATACTTCTTGGAGAATCCTATCCAACATATGTGATGGATAGCCTCTCTCAAGAAACATATTGGAAATAACCCGAAACTCACTGGTCAAGTCATCCTTATTTGATGTCATTCGTGCTACCCTAATAGCCTGTCCTTTGACAATACTGATCTTCTGTCCTAAAGGATGATCACTCTCGACATGTAAATAAGCATTGCAGAAAGGGGGTGACTGGAATAACACATTAAAAAAGAAAGAAAGCCAGTGGCAATTTAGACTGGCTGCAATGTTTATACCAGATTTAAACGATCATGTCTCTTTGGCACCTATGTTATTAAAAAGAGCCAATAGAATATGAAGTATTTCATTATTTCATTTTTTTCATCAGTCTAATTATTATATATGACATCTATCACAAAATTTGGTATTATTTTATAAGGATTGGTTAGGTAAATTATACATGACATTATACATATATACATATATATTTTTTATTTATGCATTTGTTGTTTTAAAATGTTGAAATTGAGTTCGTAGTTCATATATGGTTTAATTAACAATGTATTTATTAAGTTTGGACTTGAAAGGTTGCTGGTAATTCATAAGAATATCTATTTTTTCTCTTCTTTCTTTTATTTTAGTTCACTTCTATTTGTATAATCATGTGCCTTGCTTTGGTTGAGTGTATATACCTTTAAATTTATAGTTGATTAGTGATGTCATGATTTTAAATAAGTATTTAAATGTTACTAATTGAGTTTCTCTGTTTCTGATGAAGTCTCACTTTTTGAGATGAAAGCACTCAAAAGTTTCAATAAAAGTTTTCTGTATATCGTTTACGTGCCTCAGATTGTCCTTACAGATTTCGACATTTATTAGTTTTATTAATTGTCTTAGTTTGTTTTTTGTTACTGTTATGACTCTGTCATAGTGCATGTTGGGGTGAATGACTTGAGATGTACCACCCTGGACTATATGAAGAAAGATATGACTGAACTCTCAGATTATGTGTCCCAGGCAGGTATGTCCCTAGCACTAAGTAGCATTTTACCTTCACCCAGGGTTGTGCCACAATACAGATAGAAAATGATTGACTTCAACAATTGGCTTAGCTTCTGGTGTCAATCCAGGGGGATCCAGTATCTGTCAGCCTAGGAAGACATGGTAGATAAACCATGCTGCTTTGCCAGAATGGCCTTCATCTGTCTCCTCAAGGCTTTTGGATACTGGCAAAGATGTTTACCTCTCACATAGTGACTTTCAGGCAATGTCAAAACAACAACATTCCAGACATAAAAAAATCCACTTGAGACAAACTTAAGGTTATACTGTTTAATGCTAGCAGCCTAAACAGAAAACTGAACTGCCTTGAAGCACTCCTAACCTTGGAAGATGCTGATGTCTATGCAGTCACTGAGAACTGGCTCAAGGCCACAGAGAGCACCAGAACTGTACAAGGCTTCAATGCCTTCCACGCATTCAGACCTCAAAATTAGCATGAAAGAGCCAATGGTAGAGGTATATCCATCTTCATTAAATCCAAATACACCTTGAGACTGGTTAAACAGTACGACTTTCTGTAGCTACTCCAGGGCCATATAACTATAGGTAAAAACACCCTACCACATCACATCTAGCTACATGTCCACCACTGTGAACCAGGAGAAGTATACTGCCCACCTGGCCTTGCTAGAATCACTCCCTGTACAGCCACACACTTTGGTCATGGGAGACTTCAAGTATCCTTCCATGACTGGGCAACATACATCAGCACAGATGTAATCATCCTGAGGTTCCCGGACTTTGTTAATTCAAATGTGCTGGAAGAGTTAGTCAGCACCCCTACAAGGAGCTCAAATGTCCTGGACTTAGCACTCACCAACATGGGGGGATGATCACTGCACTTGCCCTCTTTGTGTTTCCTTCCCTGGTAAGGTCAGTCAATAAGTCTATCTCATTTGAAGTAAAGATCAGACCTGACACACCCACAAGAGCAAAAAAATCTGAAAAGTTTCTCCAAAGCAAACTTTAGCCTACTAAGCTAAGGTGTACAAAGTTTCAAACCCCTTGCTAACACAGCCGACAATGACTCCTATGCAGAGGAGTACACAAATGCCCTGTACAAAAATTTAAACAACTGTATAGACTCCACTGTACCTGACAGGATCAAAACCAGGTCCACCCAAAGAAACAGGCCACCCTAGTAGACCACAAGTATAAAAAGGTTATATAACAAAAGGAAGAAACTGTTATCCAAGAACGACAGGGAACTTACTCAGCTGAGGAAGAATATGTCCATAGCTTGAAAAAGCAAATCAGATATCTTGTAAAATCCTCTAAAGTCAATTACAATTACAAGGCTAAACTAGCATCTCTAGCTAAAAACAGTCATAAGGCTTTCTTTACCTATATCTGAAATCTTAAAAGAAATGCTCAGCTGTGCACTGAATTTACAGACATATTCCAAAGCATCCTTGTCACCAGTCTTCCACCTAGCATCTCCAAAGAGAAGGTCATATCTGCCCTCTCCAAGGACAAAAACACGGCTTCAGTGGGACCAGATCATTTCCCAGGCTGCATGCTAAACTATCTAAAACAAGACTTATCGGAACTGCTTGGCACTCTCTTCAACCATATCCTTTGCACTGGCTTTGTATCAAATGAGTGGAGAACAGCAAAAGTAATCCTCTTTCACAAAGGAGGTCCATCAACTGACCCTGAGAACTATAGGTCCATAATTCTAACCATCCTTATCTGTAAGGATGTGGAAAGAATCATCATGGACCTTATCAACAAGGACATAGGCAACCTCCAAACTCTTGACCTGACCCAGTTTAGCTTCCTTAAGGGCAGATATTGCTTATTAAACTTGGTAGACTTCTTTGAGAATGTCACCAAAGCCCTGGATGAGGGTAAAGCAGTACATGCCACCTACCTTGACTTAGCCAAGGCTTTTTACATAATCCCCCATTCAGGTATTAAGAAACTCTCCCAGCTGGAAATTAACCCATACATTACTAGATGGGTAGCAAACTGGCTCACCAACAGAATGCATACTGTCAAAGCTGGAGATTCCACCTCCACCAGTAGACAAGCTACCAGTGGTGTATCACAGGAATCTGTGCTGGGCCCTCTACTATTTGTAATTTACTTCTTGGAAGTCCGGATGAAAATAGATGGACTGTGGTTTGCCAAGTTTGGCGATGACTGCAAACTAAGTATAATCATTGAGTCCACCGATGATGTTAACATATTACAAAAGGGCTAACACAGATAAGGGGCTAACACAGATAAATGATTCATGTCAGAACCAAGGACTAAAACTAAATGCAAAAAAGTGCATCATTATCCCCTTTGACAAAGAAGTACCCCTTGCAAATTACACTGTAGACAGCACCCCCTAAGCTCAAACATAGTGGTGAGAGATTTGGGATCCCAGGTTGATAGCAATCTAAACTTCAATCACCATGTGTCCACAGTGGTAAAAAGGCCTTCTATATTGCAAAACTCATAATAAGGGAATTGCATCCAAGACTATGGATGTTATAACTCCTCTATACTCGCATCTCATCAGACCACTGATTGAGTACAATGCTCCCTTTTGCATGTACCTCACCAGATACTTGCAGCAATTGGAGAAACAACAGAGGTTTCTAACCAAGAAAATTCAGGGCCTCCAAAACATGACCTACATGGAAAGACTGAAGGCCCTGTCTATCTATTCTGTATCTTACAGTCTGCTGAGTAGCAACCTGTTCCTGTCTACAGAGTGATCTCTGACCCTGCCCTAATGGAATTGATGCACGTCTGCAAATCAATTAGAACATGAGTTGCTCATCCTAGCCTGTGAACAGAACATACATGTTGGAGTGATAGATATGTCTCCAAGAGATTGCCACTCCTCTGGAACAAGCTCCCACTTCATGTGAAGCAGAGCTTCTCAATGACCCTATTTAAACACAGCCTTGACAATTAGATAGGAGACGGTAAATTCACCCCATGCACTTATATCCCTCAAGGACAGGGGCATTTGGTGCTGATCATAGATTTATACAGCTATGGTCAATTAGGGAACAAGGGTATTGAATTGCTAGGCTTGTAAAGGCCCTAGGGCCATTAGCCTAGCAATCTCCTATGAACCTAGTGTGTTTGCTTGCCTTATGGGCTTTGCTCTTGGGGCTCCACTGGGTATAGGGGTATGTGTTGCGTTTGGTCTTGCTTTTGGTTAGGGCTTTAGAGATTGCCGAATATAGACATTTCTGTTTATAGGCTTAAGAGTTCTATGAGATTTGGGAAGATTTTTTTTAGTACCTCAGCATGTCAGTCTATGTGCATGGTAGATGTAGTGTGTGTTCTTGACAACCTTGTTTGTATTTTCTCGTCCAGTGAAATTGTATATGTGAAAATCGCACATACTATGCTTGTATGCTTGTTTGCTTGTAAGAATTAAATGGAACATGAGACACTTGCTAAATTTTCTTAGAATGCCCATTTCTACCAGGCTGGTCTCTGCATCAACAGCATTATTTGTGTGATTGGAAATGGTCAAAAACAGAAACAGAAGCTACATTCTAAATATGGTAAGGAATTTATAGTTTATAGGAACTAAATAGATCTTCTTTGCTATAGCTATATTGAAGACAATTATTATTATTATTAACATTACTATTATCAATCACTTTCAAGTTGCAAATGTATGGATCAAACAGTTATTAATCAATTCTACTCAGAATAAGGCAGCCAAAAACCTTGCATTTTATAATCAGGTTAATGAGTTGACAGGACATATCAAAGGCAGCACTTGAAATTGCTGTGGTTAAAATATCACACAATTTCCATTTTGATAGGATGAGTTTTATGCTTACATTGTTAAAAGAAAACACAAGGATATTAAAAGTCAGCCTGGTTGAATTAGTTTGAGCTATTTTTGTGTTCTTTGAGAAGGATTTTTTTCGCCCAGGATTCAGACAATGACAATTATGCTGCTGCAGTTAAGAAACAGTTCTGTTTTGCTACAGTATAGAGTATCTTCTTCTTTCTCTTTCTGGCTTTTCCCGGTTAGGGGTCGCCACAGCAGAACTCCGGTCCACTAATGATTGGAAGTGAATATTTACGATGCTTAGTTGCCAGCCCGATGCCCAACCTTCACGGAAGGCACACCCATTCACACATGCACCTACCTGCATGTCTTTAATCATTTATGCAGCCACAGGGAGGACATGCAGACTCTGTACAGAAGGAACTCTGGCCAAGAATAAAACCGAAGAACCTCTTGCTGTGAAGCAACAATGCTAACCGCTGCACCACTGTGGCCAGCCTAACCGCTGCACTACCACGGTCATAAGGTGTTTTAAAACAGGCAAAATAAACTCTCATGGTGTAAGTAAGTTTTTTACTGCACTGGCCCAAAAGTATGTGGACCTATTAGAACACTTAAGTGAACTGGTCATTGAGCATATATGCGTGCATATTAGTTAAATCTTATAGTTAAATATTAAAGTAGTGTCTTTTTATTACAAAGTTCAGGAAATCCTCCTTAGATGTTCCCTGGCTGATATCAAATAGCCAGCTTATATTTTTCTGATACAAGTGGTACATGAAGACCTAGCAATCTTGCTTCTAATCCTGCAGATAACAATGGCTAACTACTCTGCAGGTTGTCAGACAGTATAAAACTATATGTGTGTTCTTACAATCTTGCTTGCTTAAGGTGAATTCATGCCAAAGTTTTCTGAAAACCTATTTGCTTCCATTTAAAAAATGACAATATAGGGGAAACAATCACTAACCAATCTTTCTGGTTTACTATATCTGTGACAACAGGAGTTTATAATCCTACTGCTTTGCTACCAGTTTATATGGAAAAGACAGAGGTTACAATCTCAAAATTCACACTAATCTACCAAATTATATGCATGCTGGTTGGCCATATGAAGGTAGAGCAAATGTGTACTTCTGTATTGAGTAATGTCCAACATCTGCCTCACCAAACTAAGTTTTATAATGACTTAGCTGCAGAGCAAAATATCTTACCTATCATGTTTCAGCCAAATGACTTCCACCCAATGACTTCCAGTTATATATTACAAACAATAACTAAAACTTGACCAAACCTATTTTGTGCAGATACACACACACACACACACACACACACACACACACACACACACACACACACACACACACACACACACACACACACGGGTCTATGTCAAAGGTTCACTTCCACAAACCTTTCTTCATTGACCACAAACTAGCGAGCACTTGGCCAACATGACACCGGAACACATGCTGCAGTATGTCAAACCCACCGAAGTGGGAGGCTGTACCCCCTACACACACCCCGACTATATATGCCAACTCCAGTATCACACTACAGTGGGGAAAAGGGCAAATTTGTGCTGTTGGCCAACTGCTTCCTTTCCTTACTTAAATCTTTTGTGGATGTACTAATCTATGAACTTATAAACCTATGAATCTATGTGAATGTTCATGGAACTGAACATTCACTAGTTTGGCGTCAATGGACAAAGGTTTGCTGAAGTGAATCTATGACAGATGGTCACTGCCTGATGTGCACTATGACTAATGTGTACTGAGAAATTGTGGATGGAGACTATGGTGGTACTGGATGTATGCATGAATGTCTGTCGTCGTTCATAGCTTTGAGTCTTACCATGTGTGCAAGTATTTTTCCCTTGGTTGTTTCTGTATCTGAGCTCTGCTTGGTGCTTCTTAATAGCACAGGATGGTAGAGTACTCAGCTGAAAGCTGAAGCAATTTCTCAGCTGAGTGTTTCATTGGCATGCAAATTGTTTATTAATTAGAGAAATTGCCATTTTAAATGCACATGATTCTGAATCTCCCAATAATAAAGCAGCACTACTTTGCTAATCTGAGTGTGTATTGTACTGATATGTTTCTGTCTATGAATCCCAGCAGCAGTGCTTTCCAGGAGAGGTTAATGATGTCTGCACAGTACTGATACCCCTTTCTCTGACTTCCCAATTATATGCTGTTGTCAGTCAGACTAATCTAGCACATTAAAAACTCAATTGCTGTTTTCCTAGAAAATAAGGAAACAGTTAAACATTTGTATGGTAACAATAGCTTTAAGTAGTCTCACTTCTAAAGGTGGACACCACCAACTGAGATATGAAGGTCTACACATATACCCTTATGCTAACAAATAAATCACTAGCCACACACTTTTGAAATTAAATTCATGAAATTGTATACTTGAAACAAATAAAATTAAGAACTGAAGTTTGTAAATTAAATAAACAGATATCTCTGCTCTTGCACAATGAAATGCAAAATAAATGGGTTTTAAAAGATGTCATATAGAGGAATTCACAACTTATCACATCCTGTCACTGCCGATGGCTAAAAATTTTTCAGTCAGTCTATTTTTTTTAGTCAGCAAAACAGGAAAATAGAATATTATTACAAATCTTGAATTTTGAAAATATATTGGGTAATGCACAAGTATGGAATGAGGAAAAAGTGATGTACTAACATAAAACAAGAGAAACAAACATTGTCAATGGAGTGATGGAAAAAAAATTCTCTAAGGTGATGACTGGAAGGCAATAAAACACTAAAAAAAAAACAATCCGTGCATTTTATTTAAACATATCAGAAAGTGCAAACCAAAAAAAGGAAATGAGCCAGATGTCCACACAAGCACAAGTCCAAGACTTCTCCACATTTATCTTGAAAAAAAAATAATAAAGGCATGATAGGTCCATGAGGGAATTCATAGGCAGTGAAAAGAAAATGAATTGGGGCACAAACCATAACCTAGGAAGGCCCAAGTAGGCAAAAAGCACAGATCCAAATGCTGCCCATAAAACAAAGCACACAAAAAGTACACATCTAGGGCAAGCAGCACAACTCTATTTGGAATGATTGATCTCTAGCAAACCACAGCTGGAGGCCCTGCTGCTGTATGCAGTGTCACAGTATTTGGTCAAAACTGAAGAAGCACCAGTGTGGATGGACATTGGGGAAGCCAGACTGGATGTTATTATGAGCCACCCATTTGAAGTCCATCAACATGTACTGTGATGTCAGGGCAACCCAAATCATTAAACAGGCAAGCATATGCCAGTTAACAGTTGAGGGACAAAAGCAGTGCACTAAAGGCTATAGCTCAGTCTGTTCCCTGTACCTGACACCATGAATACTATGCAACTGCCTTTACATAGCTGTCTTGGTAGCAACCACCCCACCTATAATCCATACAGGACTGTGTGCCAGCTTTCTTAGATAATCCTGTGTTGTTAACAGAAAAAATATGTCTAATTGCTCTTCCTTAATGTACCTTACCAGGAAGTCAGTATGCTGTGTTCAGATATCCTCTATTGTGAAGTCAGCAATGCTATTGATTCCCTGTTAACTACTGGGATATTCTTCCTCTTCATCAACATCATCAGTTGTTGTAGAGTACTCTTCATGAGCCATGTGCTGGAAAACCTCCTCATCAAACTGCCTTGCATATCACTCTATTATTTGAGCTGGAATATCCATGAATTTTATGGCCTCCTCATTGATGGCATTTGGTTGTTTAGCACTGCAACCTCCTATAGCAGTAGTGGATGGTGATGAGCTGAGGAGCATACCATCTCTTCCCCCTCTGCTGTCTCCAGTGTTATACCATGGAAGGTTAGTTTAATTGCACGTCTCCAATAAAAATGCATATTAGTCTTCCTCTTCCTATGGAAGTGGTAGTTATCCAACATCAACATGGGTTTAATCTTTTGGCTTTGTATGGTTTAGTACTTGGATCCTGTAATTCCTGGCACACCCCCGTGGTCTTTGCACATTTTTGCAGATCCTTTCATGCCATTATGATGCTCTGACATCATACAGTGACCTCCTTTCTTATAGTACTATAGAAAAAATTTGTAGTTCATTTGCCTAACTCCTAGGGTCTGGGTTTTGGTGGGTATCTCAGCACAGCATGGGACAACCTCAGCGCAACATACTACTGCTCAGCTAACTATCCCTGCTATGAAACATCTCCTTGGATGCAAGTCGCTGTTTACTTATTGAAACTATCTAAATCTTGGGTTCCTGTAGTGGGACTAGCAATTTTATACTCTGTACAGTTCACATTTATTTATTTCCTTACTTATTTACATTTTGTTGACTGGGTTAGTCCCACTAGGCCACTGGCCTCATACTAACAGAAAGTTGGCCATGCCTCAGGTACTTCCCTACACTTTGGCATAGGGGGATGCATTTGGGTGTGGTGGGTCTATCTTCCTGTTTCCATTCCAAGCATGTAGGTGGCCTGGAAAAACAGGGGAGAACATGATGACAAGTAGACAGCATGGGGATAGAAAGGAGAACAGTGTTTTTAATTTAGAAATGTCAGAAATACTAATGGATATTCTGGAGGTGGAGTACTCATTCAGACCATAGAAGAAGGTTGAAGTAAAGCAACTTAATGGTATGGAAAGTGCGAGAGAGGAGGAAATGGATTCAGAAGCTATTTTTCAAAAGAAGTTATTTGAAGGAGATAATGAGAGCCAGCAGGTTTGTATTATTACAACCTTCCAGTCTGGAGAGTTGCGGGATGATTCTATAAAGGATCTCATCAATCAAAGTGAACCAGAGAGTGAGGTAGCAGTGTCCTGGGGAGAACTGATGGAGAAAATACAAGAATAGGAGACAGTGGAGGAAGCAATAGGAAGAAAATGATATGTACAGAAGGTAAAATAAGGGCAGAAGAAAACTGAGGATTAGAAGAAGCCAAAGAAAAATACATTGTGAGAATAAGCAGCAAAAAAGGACTGGAAAGGTATAAAGTATGGGATTCTGTGATTGTACCTCTGGGGGTCTCATCTACAGAGGTAAGAACATTTATTCTTATTAATAGAACAACTTTGTGATTTACTTTTTGAAATTGGACCAGCTATGGAAAAACTTTATGGTAAATTATGAGAAAAGAAGGACACTAATCCATAGTCAGAATATGTGATACAATCATTTCACAGAGAAACAAAAAAAGAATACTTGTGCAGTTTAGAACTGAAACTAAAGTAACAGATTTAAAGGAACATTTACATACTGTGTGTAAAGATGCTTTGGTTACTATGAAAATGTATGATGAAAAGGCTTGTGGACTTGGGGATGAGAATGTGGGGTTATATTAAATATAGTAAATGACAATGTTATACACATTCCTTGTATAATTAAAGTATGTGGTAATAGAGGTTTTGTGGACAACCCAAAACTTATTTTTTTCTGTGGCAAAGATGATAATTTAATAAGTGAACATGATATAATGTTTTAGATGTGGTAAACCAGGTCACAAAGCAAAGAAATGTGAATTGAAGTGCAAAAAATGTGGTAACACAGGACATGTTTGGCTAGAGTGTGAGGAAAATATGCAGATTATAGATAAAGAAGAATTACATGAGATAGATAAGATAGAGACATTAACAATAAACAAAAAAATGATACACAATGAAACAAAGACTTTGTAATAAATATAAAAAAGGGGAGAAAGAAAAGGAAACAGAGTCAAATGATACAAGTGAAGAAGAATATACAAAGTGGCAGATAGTAAGAGGAAAAAAGAATTATATAGGAAAGAGAGTGAAAGAAAGGAAAAGAAAGGTTAAAAGTGTAATAAAATAAATAAAAAAGTGATGAAAAATGTTTAAAATTATTTAATTTATAAGTTGAAAATCTAAGCTTTGAAATGTTAACAGTATGAAAAATGTGAAAAATGTGAAAAGAAGCATAGGAATTGTAGAAATTGGAACTATTGGAAAAATTGGAAGTAGGAACTGTATTAGATGCTCCTATTATTATATTAGAAGATATAAGATCATTAACAGAAAAAGAAAAGTTGCAAACAGAAAAATTATAAGGTGGACCAGTTATCTGGAACATGGGTAAAGCTGTATGTAATTACATAAAACAAATCAAGAAAAAAGATTAATAATCTGTTATACAAACTAATATATTGTCTACAAGGGAAAAAAGAAATAGTAGAACCTTATCTAAATAAATTAATAAAAGAAAATAAAAAAGTAATAAGAGAATTGAGAAATGAAAAAATGAAACAGAGTAATGACATAAGAAGGAATATGTGAAATAATTAAAGGATACATAATGTAATCTTTTGTTAAGAAATATAAAACAAAATCATAAGTATTACCTTAATAAATCAAATGAAACAGACAATGAAATGTTGGAACAAAGTATAACTTTAAAAGAGTTAGATGAAAATACTAAAATAAATTAGTGGGAATACTGCAACAAGATTAGATGGTATTGAATATCATATATATAAGAATATGGAGAATTGGCAGAAACATTTATTTGTAAAAGTTTTAAATGAATGGGTAGATTTATGAATGATAGATAAGGAACTATGTACAGGTACAATAATATTTATATGGAAAAGGGAGAAAAATATGATATAAAGAACTGTAGACCAATAGTGCTAAACAGTATGGGCTACAAATATTCATGAAAATTATAACAAAGAGATTAACAAATAAAATAGAGAAGCTACTTGATCAGACAGCATTTGGAAGAAAGGGAAAAGGCAGTCAAGACATTATGGCTGATGAAGGAGGTGACAGACGATATTATAAATAAGAGAGCAGAAGCAAAAATTATGCTAGGATACTTAAGAAAGACATTTGATAAAATACAATATGAATCACTATGGGATATTTTAGAGGCATATAATATAAGCAAAAAATAATACAAGTAATCAAGTCAGTGTATGAAAAAAATAATGTTAAATTAAATGTGAATGGATGGATAAGTGAAGAAATAAAAATAGAATGTGGAGTAAGACAGAGATGTCCATTTAGCAGCATCATTTTTGCTCCAGTTATGAACAAAGTAGTGAAAAAGATCAATCAAATGACATATAACACAGGATATAAGATAGTAAATGAAATACAATTACCTATAATGTATACATATGCAGATGACATTGTGTTAATAACAAGAAACAAAGAAGGGTTGGAAGAAATAAGTAAAAAAATAAATAAAATATTAAAGAAAATTGTTTTCAGTGTAAATAATGAGAAAAGTAAGGGTTTTGGATTTTAAAGGAAATATAGGAAATTTAAAATTTTATGAAGAATCTATAGATTTGTTAGGAATACCTTTTGGTTCAAGTGTTAACCCAGCCACTGGGGATGCACAAACCAGTGCATTTTTTTGTGCCGGTCCCAAGCCCGGATAAATGAGGAGGGTTGCGTCAGGAAGGGCATCCGGCATAAAACTTCGCCAAATAGTTTCATGTGAACACCAGTTAATATTTCCATACCGGATCGGTCGAGGCCCGGGTTAACAACGACCGCCACCAGTACTGTTAGCCAACAGGGTGCTGGTGGAAATTGGGCTACTGTTGGCTGAAGGAGGAGAAGAGGTGGAAGGCATGGCCGAAGGCAGGAAGAGTGGAGAAAGGCTAGGACTGTGGTAGTGAGGGTCAGAACTTTGAATGTTGGCAGTATGACTGGTATAGGGAGAGAGCTAGCTGATATGATGGACAGAAGGAAGGTTGGTATATTGTGTGTGCAAGAGACCACATGGAAGGGGAGTAAGGCGAGGTGTATCGGAGGTGGGTTTAAATTGTTTTATCATGGTGTGGATGGCAGGAGAAATGGAGTAGGAGTTATTCTGAAGGAACAGTATGTGAAGAGTGTTTTGGAGGTGAACAGGGTGTCAGATAGAGTGATGTTTATGAAGCTGGAAATTGATGGTGTAATGATTAAGGTTGTTAGTGAATATGCTCCACAAGTTGGGTGTGCAATGGATGAGAGAGAAAAATGTTGGAGTGAATTGGATGAAGTGGTGATGACTGTACCCAAGGGTGAGAGAGTGGTGATTGGAGCAGATTTAAATGGGCATGTTGGTGAAGGGAACAGTGGGGATGAGGAAGTGATGGGTAGGTATGGTGTTAAACAAAGGAATGCAGAAGGTCAGATGGTAGTGGATTTTGCGAAAAGGATGGATATGGCTGTGGTGAATACATATTTTAACAAGAGGGAGGAGCATAGGGTGACATACAAGAGTGGAGGAAGATGCACACAGGTGGATTATATCTTATGTAGGAGGGCCAGTTTGAAGGAGATTGGAGACTGTAAAGTGGTGGCCGGAGAAAGTGTAGTTAGGCAGCATAGGATGGTGGTTTGTAGGATGACGATGGTGATCAAGAAGAGGAGGAGGAGTGTGAGAGCAGCACCAAGGATCAAATGGTGGAAATTGAAAAAGGGTAATTGTGAGGTGGAGTTCAGGGATGAGTTAAGACAGGCACTGGGTGGCAGTGAAGAGTTACCAAATAGCTGGGTAACTACAGCAGAGCTAGTAAAGGAGACGGCTAGTAAAGTGCTTGGTATCACATCGGGACAGAAGAAGGACGACAAGGAGACATGGTGGTGGAATGAGGAAGTACAGAAGAGTATACAGGCAAAGAGGTTGGCAAAGAAGAAGTGGGATTGTCAGAGAGATGAAGAAAGTAGACAGGAGTATAAGGAGATGAGGTGCATGGCAAAGAGAGAGGTGGCTAAGGCTAAGGATAAGGCATATGAAGAGTTGTATGAAAGGTTGGACACTAAGGAGGGAGAAAAGGACCTGTACCAATTGGCTAGACAGAGGGACCGAGCTAGAAAACATGTGCAGCCGGTAAAAGTGATAAAGGATAATGAGGGAAACATACTCACAAGTGAGGAGAGTGTGTTGAGGAGATGGAAAGAGTACTTTGAGGGGTTGATAAATGAAGAGAATGAGAGGGAGAGAAGGTTGGATGATGTAGGGATAGTGAATCATGAAGTACAATGGATTAGCAAGGAGGAAGTAAGGATAGCTATGAAGAGAATGAAGAATGGAAAGGCTGTTGGCCCAGATGACATACCTGTGGAAGCATGGAGGTGTTTAGGTGAAATGGCAGTGGAGTTTTTAACCAGATTGTTTAATGAAATCTTGGAAAGTGAGATGAGGAATGGAGAAAAAGTGTTTTGGTACCAATTTTTAAGAATAAGGGTGATGTGCAGAGCTGTAGTAACTACAAAGGGATTAAATTGATAAGTCACAGCATGAAGTTTTGTGAAACAGTAGTGGAAGCTAGGTTAAGAAGGGATGTGATGATTAGTGAACAGCAGTATGGTTTCATGCCAGGAAAGAGCACTACAGATGCAATGTTTGCTCTGAGAGTGTTGATGGAGAAGTACAGAGAATGTCAGAAGGAGTTGCATTGTGTTTTTGTAGACTTGGAGAAAGCATATGACAGGGTGCCTAGAGAGCAGTTGTGGTATTGTATGAGGAAGTCAGGAGTGTCAGAGAAGTATGTAAGTGTGGTACAGGATATGTATGAGGGTAGTGTGACAGCGGTGAGGTCTGCAGAGGGAGTGATGGATGCATTTAAGGTGGAGGTGGGATTACATCAAGGATCAGCTCTGAGCCCTTTCTTATTTGCAATGGTGATGGACAGGTTGACAGACGAGATCAGACAGGAGTCCCCATGGACTATGATGTTTGCAGATGACATTGTGATCTGTAGTGAGAGTAGAGAACAAGTGGAGGAGACCCTGGAGAGATGGAGATATGCTCTCGAGAGAAGAGGAATGAAGGTCAGCAGGACTAAGACAGAATATATGTGTGTGAATGAGAGGGAGGATAGAGGAATGGTGAGGATGCAAGGAGTAGAGGTGGCGAAGGTGGATGAGTTTAAATACTTGGGGTCAATAGTTCAGAGTAACGGTGAGTGTGGAAGAGAGGTGAAGAAGAGAGTACAGGCAGGATGGCGTGGGTGGAGAAGAGTGTCAGGAGTGATTTGTGACAGATGAGTACCTGTAAGAGTGAAAGGGAAGGTCTACAAGAGGGTAGTGAGACCAGCTATGTTATATGGGTTGGAGACAGTGGCATTGACAAAAAGGCAGGAGTTTGAGCTGGATGTGGCAGAGTTAAAGATGTTAAGATTTGCACTGGGTGTGACGAGGGTGGACAGGATTAGGAATAAGTATATTAGAGGGTCAGCCCAGGTTGGAAGGTTTGGAGACAAAGCCAGAGAGGCAAGATTACGTTGGTTTGGACATGTGCTGAGAAGGGATGCGGAGTATATTGGGAAAAAGATGCTAAGGATGAAGCTACCAGGTAACAGGAAAAGAGGAAGGCATAAGATAAGGTTTATGGATGTAGTGAGAGAGGACATGCAGGTGGTTGGTGTGTCAGAGCAAGATGCAGAGGACAGGAAGAAATGGAAACAGGTGATCCGCTGTGGCGACCCCTAACAGGAACAGCCGAAAGATGATGATGATGATGACCTTTTGGTTCAAGTGTTGTCAAAAGGAAGCAATGTGAGAAATTATTGCAAGAAATAGAAGATGTGTGTAATTTTTGAAAGACATATAGATTAGCATATAGAAATAAAGTGTATTTAATAAATTCTATCATAACAAGTAAAAAGATGTTTTGTACATGGGAGAAGAACAGGGAGGATTGAGGCTGATAAACCGTATCATACATGCTGCATCATTAAATTTATATAGAATCTCAGCAGGTTATATGAAACAATGTAAAAGTCTGATAGAATCCATATTATATTAAAATATGAACGTTTTTGGGAAAAATGTAAACATGAAAAAGATTTAAGGGAATTATGAATGAAGAAATAAAGGAATATCAAAATAAAATCTTATTATGGAAACTGAAATTGAATATGAGTGAAAAAATAGAAAGGAATAGTATATAATTATTATGAATCAATAATATTATATAGATCGTTGGAAGCATTTATAAATAAGATAAAGAAAGCAATATTAACAGGATATAAATATTACAACAATATACATGAATGTTAAGATTTTTTATGTAAAACAGTAAGGGTCCTGTTAAGACAAATATGCCTTACAAAAGAAAACAGGACAGTATGTGTAATTTTGGTGGTGAATTTGAAACTAGAAAGCATGTATTTTTGAATTGTGAAAGAGATATAAAATTGTGGAAAGAAGTATGTAATTCTAAAATGTTGGAAGGTTTTACAAAAAGGGAGCAGATTAATATGGACATGATTGAATATGGTATTTATGATGTAAAAAAAAACAAGAAATGAAGACAATTGATAGAATTATATTTTACATTTCATGGACATTATGGACTGAAAGACATAATGAAATTAAGTTCAATGGTAAATGAGTTTTGGCAGAGATTCTAAAGAAAATATGCTTTTGGTTGTGGAAATAGGGTTGGGGAGGAATGTCAACTGATATGAATGAAAACAGAACTATATAAAGTGTATATGTAATTGTAAATATTGTAAATATGTACATGATACTGTTGTATATACAAGTCTTGTTTAATAATAAAAAAACTACTTTTTGGCATAGTTGGACAAAATTGAAGGTGGCACATCTGGTTCCTGTCTCTGTTCCAGGTGCAAAAGCAGGCAGGAGAGGCAGCAGAGCCATGGAGGATGTGACCCAGTGTGCTGATAGTGCTAATGTTGAAGTTGCTGCTAAAAAGATTATGGAGTTGGCAGAATCACTGCCAAAAGGAACTATTAACATTGCAAAGGCAGAGTGAGTCCAAATCAGAGGAAAAGGAGAGAAAGGAGAATGTTGATGCACCAGAGATGGTGGGGCTAAATTCAGGTTTTTGTTTCAAAGCAAGTTATTTGGGGGTGAAATGGAGCAGCAGGATGGATGTGTCCACAGGGTTGTGGGATGATTATTTAGTCAACATGATTAATCAAAGTGAACGAAAAATGAAACAATGGTTTCTTGGAGTCAGATAATGGAGAAGATTAAGGGAGAGTCTGAAGGAGAAAAGCAAAAGAAGTCAGAAAAGACAATGTATTTACAAAACGCAAGGTAAGGAAAAGAAAGGAAAGAACATGTAAAAGAAACAAGAAAAATGTTTATTTATTAACTGTAAAGATGTTGATACAACAAAGGTTTATGATGAAAGAGGACTATGGACTGGGTTTGGGAATGTGGTGCCATTTTAAAAAGGATTAACGACAATGTAGTAATAAATGTGAATGGTAACAGGGGTTATGTAAAGTATAAGGGTCAACCAAGAACATGTTTCTGCTGTGGTAAAGATGATTATTTAATAAGTGATTGTTATAAAAAAGAAGTTATGTCTTGCCATAACTTTCCATCTGTGTTGTTGATATTTGTTTAGTCATTACTGATGGGTTATTGGTTCCATCCTTGGAACCAAGCCAGCCAATATCAAGCTCACGTTGGCCAAAAATCTCTCGAGCCAAGGTCCTACCCATAATGCTCTGCTCCCTGCTACCTCAGATCAAGTTTGCAAGTTGATAGACAAAGCAGAGGCTACCTCTGGTCATAACAGACCTACAGGAAAGGCTTACATGAAATCAACCAAGAACCTCCGGAAGGGGGATGGAGGGTGGGAAGTAATGACTGAACAAAGATCAACAACACAGATGGAACGTTATGGTAAGACATAACTTCTTTATCTGATGTTAATCTTTGTTCAGTCCTTACTGATGGGACAGAGTCCGCAGCTGCATGTATTCCTGGGTGGCACTCATAGAAGGACATTCCTGAGCACCATGGAGCCAAAGGAAGCTTGACTTCTGGAGGCCAAGTCCAGTTTGTAATGAAGAATAAAGGTATGAGGTTTGGCCCAAGTTGCAGCTGAGCAAATGTCATTGAGGGAAGCCTTAGCATGGAAAACTGCTGAAGTAGCCATCAATCTTGTAGAATGTGCTTTGACTCTATGAGGCAAGCTGAGATTATTTTTGTTGTAGATAAAGGTGATACAATTTCTCAACCATAAAGCCAATGTAACTTTTGATACAGGATGACCCTGTCTAAGTCCAGAGAAGGCTAGAAACAGTTGGTCCGATTTACGGGTAGATTTTGTTCTGTGTAGGTAAAAATGTATTTGCCTATGAACATCCAAGAAGTGCAGGCAATACTCTCCCTTGTTAGAATGGTTAGGAAAGAACACTGGAAGGTCAATAGACTGGTTGATAGATTGCTCTGACACCACTTTTGGTAAAAAGAAAGAATTGGTTCTCAGTGATACCTTATCCTTATGGAAGATAAGATAGGGAGGTATGATGCATAAGGCTTGAATTTCGGACAATCGCCTGGCCAATGTGATTGCAATCAGAAATAAAGTTTTCCAAGAGAGGTATTTTACATCACAAGAAGATGCAGGTTCAAAGGGTGGAGCTGTTAGAGCTTGCAAAACCAAAGACAAATTCCAAGTTTGGACAGGTTCTCTAAAGGGGGGGTTTAGGTGAATAACCCCTTTCAAGAAAGTTTTACGTAGTCTGTGTGACATAAGTGAAGAGTCTTGACAACCAATATGAAAATTTGAGATGGCAGCTAAATGCACATGGATAGTAGAGGCAGACACCCCAGAGTGGAAAAGATCTGATAAGAAATCCAATACCACTGAGACCAGGGCTGAAAAGGGATCTATTTGTTTATTTGCTGCCCATAGAGAGAACCTCTTTCATTTGTTAAGATAGACTAGTCTGGTGGATGATTTATGAGATGCTATAAGAATATTTCATACCGGGGATGAAAGATTTTCATGCCTGGCAATCACTGGAAGTGGAGAAACCAAGTTGTCAGTTTCAGGGTTGTTAGACTGGGGTGAATCAGACCCTGTGGATGGGAGATCAATGCTGGGGATGGATTGAGAATCCACGGTTGATCTAGTAGGTGAGGCCAGAGGAAGGGAAACCAGACTTGTCGAGGCCAATATGGAGCAATGAGGATTCTGTCGAGCTTTCTTTAGAAATTGGGAGATGAGGGAAGAGGAGGATAGGTGTAAAAAGACCCGAAGACCAAGTGTGGACTAGACCGTCCCTTGGTGACTGTCCCTGAGGGGGGATCAGGGCACAGTAGTTGCTGCACTTGTAGTTGGTTGGGGAGGCAAATAGATCACAGCAAGGCTGGCCCCAGTGGTTGAAGATTTGTGCTGCTATCACAGGATTGAGGGACTACTTGTGAGGCTGGAGAATACACCTGATCAATTTGTCTGCTATTACATTGGAGCTCCCAGGAATGTGCATTGCAATCAGAAAGCAGTTGTGAGCTATCACCCATTGCCATACGCTCAGGGCCTCTCAGCATAATGGGTAAGATCTGGTGCCCCTTGTTTGTTAATGTACCAGACCACTGACATGTTGTCTGATTGGATCGCAATAGTCCCTGACGAAAGCATGGAGTGAAATGCCTGCAATGCTAGAAGCAAAGCCCTCAGTTCCAGGACACTGATATGCAAAAGGGCCTCTGTCTCTGACCAGGTGCCTTGGACGGAGTTTCCCTGACATAACCCCCTACTCCATCAGGAAGGCATTTGTGGTCACCGTGGCTGTCGGTTGATGGGAGTTGAAAGAGAAAAGCCATTGTTGGGGATTTCAAGATGTCCACCAGAGAAAATCCTGCCTGCATCTCTGAGTCACACTTATTTGAAAAGACATAGGATGTTGTAGAGGGTACCACTGAGTGAGAAGTAGCCATTGAAGGACTCTCATGTGGAATCTGGATAGAGGAACAATTGTAATTGAAACTGCCATTGACCCCAACAGTTGAAGTACAGATCGAGCTGGGAATTTGTGGTGACAGAGCAGTGGTTGAACTTGTTGTCTTATTCTCTGGATTCTGTGTTTTGGGAGGGATGTTGTGCAATTTCCCATGTCCAACAGCACCCTAATGAATTCCAAAGACTGAGCTGGGGTTATTTTGGATTTCTCCAAGTTTACAGTGATTCCCAGACTTCAAACTGTTAGGAGAGTATACTGCAGGGCTTCTTCCAGTGGATGCTTGATGGGGATGGTGAGGAGCCAGTCATCTAGGTATGGAAATGCCTGGAATCCTTGATGTCACAAGTGAGTGATAACCACTGCCATGCATTTTGTCAACACTCTAGAGGCTGTAGAGAGACTGAAGGTCAGGGCTCGAAATTGCTAGTGGCTGGCTCCTATATGGAAGTGGAGGTATCTTCTTGAGAATTTGTCCATTTTTATGTGGTAATGTACGTCTTGAAGATCTACAGAAAACTTCCAATCATTTTCTTCCAGGAGAGGAAGGATAGACCGAACAGTGAATATCCGAAAGTTCTCTGTTTCTCAAATTTGATTAATGCACTAAGATCTAGAATTGGTCCTCAGTACCCTGTCTTTTTTGGCACTAAAAAGAACCTTGAGTAAAATCCGGATCCTATCTGGTCTGGGGGGACTGTCTGGATGACTCTTTTTTGTAGCAGCTTTTGGATTTCATGAGCTGCTGTTTCCCTTTGACTGGGTGGGATGTCAGGTAACACTCTTGATGAGACTGGGTAAAGATGGAAGGGGATGTGATAGCCTCTTGATATAATCCTTTGTACCCAAGAATCAGTTATCTTTTGCCAGGCAGTGGGGTACAAGGAGAAATGACCCCCAACCGCTTCCAGAGGTGAGCAGTCGGGCAACGCTTCAGGACTTCTTATAGGGTTGGCCAGAGAAAGAATCTCTGGAACACCAGTTTTGCAGACCTTCTCTGCCCTGAAATTGGTGTCTTCCATTGGAGTTTCTCCCTCTGCCTCTAAGGGAAAAGTCAGCAAGTGCATCCTGGAAAGAAACCTGAGATTTCCTGTGCCAGATCTTTCCACTCCTTTGATTTCTGGAGTAGAATCACTGAGGAGTGGAGTGTCTGACATCAACGGCAGACAAGGTCTTGCCATCTTGTTCACATCATGCCAGCGTATCCTTGACTTTGGGGCCAAACAAAGAAGCAGCCTCTATGGGGGCATTCATGAAGGAAGCCTTAAAGGAGTCCGCAAAGTCGCAAAGGCACATCCAGGCATGTCATCTAGCGACTATACCTGAGCCTGCCGCTCTAGCCACCCCTTCCGTTGCATGTGAAATAAGACGAATGGAAGAGTTGGAGATGAACTCTAGGGTGGCTGTCTGAGAAGCCACATTATCACTGACTTCATCAGAAACTGCTCCTGCCAATGTTTCAGAGAACTGGTTTATAAGATCTCACTGAAGCCTGTTGAAATGTGCCAAATAATTCAAAGACCTTACAGTGAAGGTCGATGAAGCAAACACACACTTCCCTATTCTGCAAATCATCCGGGACTCCTTGTTGGGTGAATGGGCAGTTTGGCTCTCTTCTTCCAAATCCTTATTAGTAGCAGCTGCCACCACCATAGCATTTACGGGAAGACCACATGACCAGTGGGGGTGCTCGTCTGGGGGTGATAATATTTTATCAGGCCTCTTAGGTATAGCTTCCATGGTGTCAGGAGCCTTCCATGCATGCTGCACAATGAGCTGGATGAGCTCTTCGGCAGGCGGGGTGACCCAGGAGGTAAGGGGCCAGGCACGAAAAGCCTGCAGGAATACAGATTCCTCAGAGGAAGGATTAGAGGGTTTCCAGTCACCTCTCTAAGGATCTCGAGGATGTTGCCAAAGGGCACCTCATCAGATGGTGACCGTGGGGACCCTTCCCCATCATCAAAATCTGTATCTTCAGTCAATGACTCCTCAGTGGAGTCCATGTGCTTCCTCTTGCATGTTGGTTCCCGGGTGCTTCCTCAGTGGGATGTTCTGGGAAGAATGCAAAGAGGGGATCTCCTGAGGAGGAGAAACCTGTGGCTGTTGTGTCCAGTGTCCAGGGGTTGAAGCTTGTGGTAGTTGTGGTGCAGAGGGGGGTGAGGGCTCCAACAAATGAAATTTGCCAGTGGAGGCAACCGCCCTCTGCATGGCCTGGTAAGCTGGCCCACCCAAAGAGGGATGGGAGCCCAGAACTGAGCATGACAACCTCAGAACCAGGGTCACGCCCTGCCCTGAAGAGCCTGCTCCCAGACTAGGAGTCTCAAGAGGGCTGTAAACCACAAGAGAGAGGGAATCCCTGGACGGTGCCATAGAAAAACATCAGCATGGAGCCAGGAATACCCTTACCAGTAGCACAGCCACTGACCTGAGAAGGGCCCAGTGCGCCGAAGGCCACAAAGGTGACTCTGGTTCCAAACTGAGGTCCACTATTGGAGTCGGAGGAAGGGAAGCTGTTGTCTGGGTAATAGACTTCGAGACTTGAATAGAAGTCAAAGGAGGAGTATACGTTGGGGTTTGAGGCAAAATACGCTCACCTGAATGAGGGAACATGGACTTAGATGGCTGAGAGAGACCTCTGGTCACAAGCAACTGGTCTACAAGCCGCAACACATCCTGTTCAGAAAGACTCTTAGTTGACCTCATGGAGAAGGCTGATGGTGATTCTGCCCTTTCTAGGAAAGGACTATACTGACTGCTAGCAAAAGGATCCAGAGAACGGGAATATTTGGTCCTTGCTAATTCTATTGGTGCATAGCTTGGAGCCGAGGAAGTCTGCACCAAAGAAGATGGTGTGGAAAAGGTCTGCACCGAAGGCGTCATCACCATAGTAATTGAAGGTGTCTGCACTGTAGAATTCATAGACTGCTCCAAAGGGTACGGTGCCATTGTGGACAGTGTTTGCACTGGTAAAAAGGACGGTGCTGATAAGGACTGCATCGAAGTACAGATCAGTGCCGAGAAAGTCTGCATCATGGAGTAAAGAAAAGTCATGTTTGGAGCCAAAGGCGACTGTACCAATGGCTTCCAATGAGGACTGAACCTGTAATGACAGTGCCATAAGGGGTTGTGACAGGATTGTCGGAACCAAAGTTGTCTGCACCGGGAAACCCATTGCCGATATTGATAAAGGAGACATTGGTGTCAGGATCATTTGAGGCAGTGCCGGGTCTGGACCCCACAGTATCACAGGTGGCAGCACCGGAGTAGTAGTCAATTTCACCTTCATGTGAGTTGACTCACTATGATCTCCAGAGGGAGAAGAAGGGATCAACTTTGAGGAAGAGGAGGAAGAATGCCTCTTGTGGGGTTTAACGGGAGGGGGTGTTTAGCCCTCCAACCCAAAAATAGCCTCAGAGAAAGGAGACTTGAGGAGACCTTTCAATATTAATTTATTCTTCCTCTCATTGAGAGTCCTGGTAGAAAAGTTTTTCAAATCCCACACTGTGGATCTACAATCAAGTTAGGGACATTAAGACAGTAGACACATAAATCATGGCCATCACAAAGTGGTAACTTACGGCCGCAATCCTTGCACTGTTTGAAACCAACAGAACCTTTCTTATCTGACATATCTGTGGAGAAGAAGCACAGTGACAAAAGGAAGAATAATTGATACCCAAGAAAAAAGGGGGAAAAGGAAGAATTGCCAACAATGGTAATGAAGAATTACCACAAGGTAAGAAAAGATGGAAATAGAGATAAAAGACTAGAGGGAGAAAGTCTAAAGTAAACGATAGGGTAGGAAATATTAGAATAAACTTTTTAAGAAAATTTTAGAGTAATAACAATATAAATTTGTCAAAACATTAGACACTTAGCTGAGAAAGTGGCTTGACATGACTGTTCAGCAACTCGGCAAACGAGATCTGAGATAACAGGGAGCAGAGCATTATAGGTAGGGCCTTGGCTTGAGAGATTTTTGGCTAACACAAGCTTGATATTGGCTGGCTTGTTTCCGAGGACGGAACCATTAACAGACCAGTAAGGACTGAACAAAGATTAACAACATCAGATGTTAATGTTTTATATGTGGTAAGACAGGACATGAAGCAAAGAAATGTGATTTAAAGTGTAAAAATGTGCATGGTTAGGATGTGAAAATGATGCTAAAATAGCTAAAAAAGAACAAGAAATTATAATACAAGGAAAACAATACAACATGATTTAAATGACAAGGTAGAAAACAATGTAGCACAAGAAAATAAAAGTAAGGGTAATAGTGAAACAAGTGAGAAAGAAGAGGTAAATTGGCAAATAGTTAAAAGGAGGAAAAACTATATAGGAAAAAGGCTGAAAGAAAGAAAAAGGGAAATTAAACGTATATTCATAAAAGAAAGCAGGCTATGGATGAAAAAGATATAACAGCTTCATTGTAAGAAAATGAAGATGTTAGCATTGAATGTTAATAGTATGATAAACATTAAAATAAGGATAGGCACATTGGCATATTGGCATGTATACAAAGTTGAATATGAATATAATAATATTAGAGGATATTAGACTTTTAATAGAAAATTATAGGATTCAACCAGAAACATTTTGGAATGGAACTATCAGTTGGAATACAGGAAAAGAAACATGTTCTGGAATATGTAGATTATGTCAAGATGATATTAAAATATTAGATGTGAACATTGTTGAAATAAGACATATAACTATACGGGATATTAAATGGAGGCATAATGTTTACAGAATCATAGCTATATGTCCGTATGTTACAAGAAAAGGCAGAGAAATTATGTTTAAAAAAATTTTGAATTATGTGGGTGTAAATATGAATACTGTATTAGTAGGTGATTTTAATTGCAACCTAAGACAAAACAAGAAGAATGGAAGTGACATTAAAGTGGTGAATGAGATAATTGATGTGGTAAGTTACAAATATGGGAGAATAATCATTTGACTTACAGGAGGAATTAATTAAAAAACAGAAATCGACTACTTTTTAATATCAGAAGGTTTAAGAGTTATACAAAAAGGAGTAAAACAACATTTTTTGATTAGCTATACGGTTAAATATAAATGAGAAAGAAGAATATATTAAAATATGTAAAGGAATTAAAATGTTTAATGAAAAAGAACTAAAACCAAATAACAGCATATGAATTTATAAATTATGGAAAGATCATATTGATATGACAGAGTTTTATGAGAATTGGACTACTTGGTGGGTTAGATTTAAAGAAAAATACAAAAAAAATGTTTTTTTGAATGCATACAAGAGAAAAGGAAAAAAGAAAATGGCAATATATACTAGATTAAGTCAAGAAATATTTAGAGAAATAATTAGAAATGAAAGAGATTATCATGAGAAAGAAAAAGAAATTGATAAGATAAATCAGTATAGAATTAATAATTTATTATATAAACAAAGATCTAGCTTACAAGGGAAAAAAGAAGAGGTTGCACTAAACTTAAAGTAAATTAATAAAAGAAGAAAAGAAAATAATAAGAGAATTGAAAAATAAAGATGAAAAACTATTGGAGACACAAGAAGGGGCATGTAGAATAATTAGGGATTGTGTAAAACAACAGTTTATCAAGAAAGACATTAATAAAAATCAAAAATATGAGGTTAAGTTAAGTAAAGACTATAATGAATATTTGGAAAAGAAAATAAATATAGCAGAGTTGAATGAAGTATTGAAAAATATAAATTTGAACCCTGTATCAGTATTAGATGGTATAGAATATAATAGGTATAATAATATGGAAACTTGGCAAAAACTATTATTTCTTAAGGTATTGAATGAAAAGTTGGAGACAGGGATACAATATAAAGAAATATGCATAGGTGTCATAAAATGTATATGGAAGACAGATGAGAAGGATGATATTAAAAACTGGAGGCCAACAACATTAAATGACATGGATTATAAAATATTTATGAGAATTATGACCAAAAGACTGATATATAAGACTGATAAGTAATAGGATCTAGCTATATTTAGCACAAAAGGAAAAGGTAGTCAGAATGTATTATGGATTATAAGGGAAGTAACAGATGATATAATAAATAAAAAAGTGGATGCAAAAATCATGATAGGAGACTTGAGTACGGCTTATGACAAAATTCAGTACGAGTCATTATGGAACATTTAAGGAACTTCTAATATTGGTAAAATAACAATGCAAGTAATAAAATTAGTGTATGAAAGAAATTATTTTAAGATAATGTGAATGGATGCATAAGTGAAGAATTATGGATACAATGTGGTATAAGACAGAGATGTCCAGCTAGTCGCATTATTTTCTTTAGTTATGAATATAGTTGCAAATAAAGTTAATATAATGACAAAAGATGTATGATATTACATAATAGAGAAATTAAGAATACCTATAATGTACACATACACAGATGATACAGTGTTAAAAACTAAACATAAAAAAATGGATGGAAGAAAGCAATAATGAATTGATGAGGTCATAAAATAAAAGTGAATTAATTATTGACAAAGAAAAAAGTAAAGAATAATATAAAGTTAATACAATGACAAAAGATGCAGGATATAACATAGTAGTGGAATTAAGAATACATGTAATATATGCATATGCAGATGATAAAGTGTTAATAACTAAAAATAAAAAAATGTATGGAAGAAATCAATAATGAATTGACAAAGTCATTAAATTGAGATTAAATATTAACAAAGAAAAAAGTAAATGATTTGGCTATCAGGGAAATATAGGAGATACAGAATTCAGCGAGCAATACATAGATATTTTAGGTGTAATATTTGGACAGATTGAATATAAAAAATGATCAATGGAAAAAAAGTATTTAGAGAAATAAAGGAGAGTACTACTTTTTGGAAAACTTTTAGATTTTCATATAGAAAAACAGCACATTTGATTAGTACTATCATATTGGGAGAAACTGCATACATAGCTAATGTATACATGATTCCTACTAATTATGAGAAAGAATGGATGGCGATATTGTTTTCCTTTATATGGGATTCTACATTGAACCCAGTCAAGAGAGGGATATTATATATGAAAGAGGAACAAGGTGGATCAGGATGAATAAACCCAACTTTATATGTGGCATCTTTCGACCTGAATAAAATGTTACAATATATTACAAAAGAAAAATCAAGTTTAATTGGTATTATTCTTATATGCAAATATAAAATATTTTGGGGAAAAAATGAAAATAGGAAACAGATCAAAAGATGTAATTAATGAGGAAATAAAAGAATTTCAAAATAAGATTATATTATGGAAGTGGAGAATGGATATGACTGAGAAAAACAGAAAAGAGTGGTATTTGAATATTATGTGGGCACACTTTTTTTTATTGATCCATGGAGCAATTTAGAAAGAAATAAAAAGAAAGCCATAATAATGAGCTATGGTATAAAAGGATACATGAGTGTAAGGACTTTCTGTAAAGATTATCAATAGGCAGATTGCCAGTTAAGGCCCTATAGAAGCAAAGAAAATAAGATATGTAATAATTGTAAGGAATATGAAACTACAGAATGTGTGTTTTTGAAATGTTTAAGAGTAAAGATGTTGTGTAATGAATTTTGTAAAAATAATATATTGAGGAATGCTATAAAAGCTACACAAATAACTATGCGCATGATAGAATTTGGTTATTATGGCATGAACAAGCAAGAAGATGTTAAACAAATGGACACAATAATATTTTATGTTTCATGGACAACTTGGAATGAAATTAAATTTAATAGCAAATGGGTACTAAAAGTCTAAATATCGAACAGCTAAGTAATCGAAAATGCTGTTCTTCAAAATAGGTATTGTGAGGGGCTGCACCCCCTGCTAATTATATATACCAACTCCGAATTTGAACTACAGTGAGAAAAGGGTAAATTTTCTGATCTTCACTGTACCACAATCTCACAATAGCGATTCCGAAGAATGGCATTTTCGATTACTTAGCCATTTGATATTTAGACTGTTCGATGATCTAATAGGAACCCAAAAAAACACAAGGATTGTGTTATGATTTGCACAGTTCTGAGGAGTTTATTACTGGAATTTGGCTGAAAGTATTTTGAATGAATAATATTGAACTGTTAAAATGTTAGATGAAGATAAACCTGCTGAAGGAAAATCTGCTTCATGAAATGAGACAGTAGCATGTTGTGTTTCGGGCATTTAGAAAGTGGACACTGCTTTGCCTCATTCCTTGGTTGCTGTTGAAATGATTTCAGTGATTACTGATAATGTCACGTGATCAGGATGAACAAGAGGAAGGAGAAGATATGGTGCTATGGAGAATGCAATGAATCCTTTTAGCATTTGTCTAATACAAAATACCTGAAAACCAAATGCGAGAGTGGCTGCAAGTGGTGGAATTGTACAGAAATCTTTAGTGAAAGGGCTGGCATGACCAGACAGGAGGAAATGGCAACCACACACACAACAATTACAGTCCCACATAGACCTACCAGAACTGCAAACCAAACACATAAAAACACAAAGACATACTCGGAGGCTCTAATAAAAAACTTACCAAAACAACAGAGGCTCCCAAAGCAGACACCCACAAATCCACCACCTCAAAACAAAACACATGCAACACATACTTCAATAAATCAGTGTGTCAAGCAATCACAGCCCTTAAGGCCAAACACCTTGCCTGATACACTAGTAATATGTGACTCTATAGTCAGACACACTGATATCCCGCTGACCAGGCTGAACAAGGAGAAGGTGACTGTGAGCTGTCTATCGGGAGCTAGGATCCGCCACATAACACACGCACTTAAGTCACTCCAAAGCAAGTACAAATATGACTCCGTCTTTGTCCATGCTGGTGTGAATGACCTGAGACGTACCTCCCTGGACTACATGAAAAGAGACATAGAGGAGCTCTCCGATTATGTAGCCCAGGCTGGTATGACCCTGACCCTGAGCAGCATCTTGCCCTCACCAAGAATGATACCACAATACAAAGACAAGATGATCAGCTTTAACAATTGGCTCAAGTACTGGTGTCATTCTATGGGGATCCAATGTCTGTCTGCCTGGGATGACATGTTGGACAAGCCATGCTGCTTGAGGGATGGCTTACACCTGTCACCACTGGGCTTCCGGATATTGGCTAAGGCTCTTGCCACCCCCATAGTGCCTTTATTAGGCAAGGCTCAAAAGACAAACCCACCTCCTTAGAAAACAAAAATGGAAAAAACTAAGGGTAATGCTGCTCAATGCCAGAAGTCTAAATCTCAAGATGCAGGCACTTGATGCACTCCTCAGCATGGAGAACATTGACGTCTGTGCAGTAACTGAAACCTGGTTCAAGGCTCCTGAGAGCACCCCAGCACTACCAGGCTATACCTCGTATCATGCTTTTCGGCCCCCAAACCCAGGCCGAACCACAAAGGGAGGGAGTGTCCATATTCATAAAGGACACCCACACCTCCAGGTTAGTAGCAACACATGAAGCATCAGAGACCATACAGGTGCAACTAACCATAGGCAAAACTGCTATACAACTGGTAGCATGTTACAGACCACCCTCCCAATCTCAAGAACTCCACTCAGCCTTCCTGAAGACATTGGAAGATATGAATGTATCACAAAATACCATCATACTGGGAGACTTCAACTACCCAAACATAGATTGGGTACATTATTCTAGCCCTAATACCCTAGCCCAAAGGTTCCTGGAATTCATAAATTCAAATGCACTGGAACAATTAGTCACCTCTCCCACTAGGAGAGATAATATACTAGACCTGATCATCACAAACAAGCGCACAAAATGATCCACACCGCAAGTATACCCCTCACTAGTGAGATCTGACCACAAACTAATCACCCTGGATATACATATCCCACCTCCACCCCAGCACAAAAGACCACAGTGAAAAACTTCTCAAAAGCAGACTTCACTCTTCTTAAGACTGAGATGGTATCCTTTAAGCCCACTGTGCCAGTGGATACCACATCCCACAATGCGAATCCTTCACAAATGCTTTCTATGGACATCTCCAAGAATGCATGGATCATGCAATTCAAACAAATCCAAGTCCCTCTCCACCAAATGTAAGCATCCTGTCTGGTGGACCTCAGCCATAAACAAATTGTATAACAAAAGAAGGAAGCTACTGCACGTCAGAGCGAAATCCCATGAAGGGAAGACATCTCTGATCAACATTAGCAGAAAACTACGTTCTCTCATAAAAACATCCAAGGCAAACTTTGACAGAAAAATCGCTAAGGACACTAAAGATAACCACAAAGCCTTCTTCAGCTATGTTAGATACCTGGGGAAACCCTCAGATATGCTCAGAGTTGGTTCACAACAACAAAAATACACTGAACCCACAGATATTGCTAACATTCTGGCTGACAGGTTCAGTGCAAATTTCTCGCCTCCTTGACCCCCAAAAGAAGAAATACTTATCCCAGCTGAATGTAATCTCCCTGTCATCTCAGATGTCCAAGTGAGAACCGCCCTAAACAAAGCAAAAAACACAGCATCAATGGGACCTGACGGTATCCCGGGGTGCGTGTTACGTGAACTCCAAGAGGAGCTAAATCCACACATAAAAGTGCTATTTAACCTTAGCCTTACTTCGGGATATGTACCTGAACACTGGCGTACAGCAACAGTGGTCCCACTCCACAAGGGGGGTGCCTCTACAGACCCTGGAAACTACTGCCCCATAAGCTTGACTAGCCTGGTCTGCAAAGCTATGGAAAGAATCATTATGAAACTCATAGACGGAACATAGGGGACCTACAGACGCTTGACTCCACCCAGTTCGGCTTTGTAAAGGGCAGATCCTGCCTTTTAAACCTGGTTGACTTTTTTGAAACAGTCACTAGAGCCATTGATGAGGGCAAAGCAGTCCATACAGCATACCTGGACTTGGCTAAGGCCTTCGACACAATACCCCACTCAGGCATCATAGATAAGCTAAGCAGCTTAAAAGTAAACCCTTATGTCACTAGATGGGTTGCAAACTGGCTAAAGGACAGAACCCATAAAGTTAAAATCGCTGGAGCAATGTCAGACTCAAAGCCAGTCACAAGTGGTGTCCCACAGGGATCTGTCCTGGGACCCCTCTTGTTCGGCATTTATTTCTCAGATGTTAAAGCAAACATGGGAGTGCTGTGGCTGACAAAGTTCGCAGATGACTGCAAACTAGATGCCATAGTCGATACACCAGCAGATACACACATCCTACAAAAAGGCCTCACTGAAACGGACAACTGGTGCCTTAGTCACGGCCTTAAACTAAATGCCAAAAAATGTATAGTCATCCCTTTTGGAAAAAACAAAGTACCCACAAATTTTCACATAGACAGCAACCCAGTGAGTACAGAAAAAGTAATCAGAGACCTAGGGACCCAAGTAGACAGCGACCTCTCATTTGACACCCATGTTGCCAAAGTGGTTAGAAAAACATTCTACCTTGCACACCTCATCATGAAGGGTTTCACATCCAGATCCAAGGATGTCATTGCACCCCTATATTCCTCCCTCATCAGACCCATGATTGAGTACAATGCCTCATTTGGTATGTACCTCACCCGGCACTTGCAACAGCTGGAGAGACCGCAAAAGTACCTCACCAAAAGGATCAAGGGTCTCCAACATATGTCTTATTCTGCCAGACTAAAGAAACTTCAGCTCTATTCAGTAGCATACCACCTGCTCAGAGGTGATCTCTGCCTGACATACAAGGCTATGTCCAATCAGGATCTGATGGACATGCTCCACCACAAAAAATCCAAATCCATCAGGACCACGAGAGCTAAAGACTTAAACCTCGGCACAAGTATGAATAGGACATGCTGGAGGGATAGATTCATAACCCAGAGGCTTCCCATGTTTTGGAACAGGATCCCAGTTCATATTAGGCAGAGCCCCTCACTGACTCTCTTCAAGAGAAATCTTGATGAGTGGATGGGAGATCATAAGTTTACCCCAGGGGTCACATCTGTGTCACTGCTAGACAGGGGCACAGTAAACTAATTCTATTATATAAGGGGACCTTCACTGTGTCACTACTAGACAGAGGCACAGTATTCTAGATTTATTCTCTACATTTTTGTACCATTTCATGGGGTGGCAAAAGCCACATCACTATGGCTAGGCTTACAAATGCCCCAGGGCAGATAGCCTAGTACTATACTATGAAACTATAACTATGAAACTAATTATATTAGATAAAATAGAGTCAAGTAATTTAGTAGATGTACAACATGAAATAGCCTCAGGCACTGAAGAAGAAGATGCTATTAGTGAAGAAGATATGTTAACCAAGGAAATTGTTGAAGTGGAAGACAGAATTAAATATATTCTTGAAGTTACAAGCATGCATGATAAGCTATGGTGTGACATACCCTCTCTGGGCCAGTAATCAAGGGGCCTGAATCCTTATAACTGGTGCTAGAATGGGATGTTCAGTTGGAACAAAAATGGATACATCCAGTATTTCCAGATGCAGCTCTCTATATCAAGCACAATTTCCCTTAAGAGCACATAGGCCACACACTCAGTCTGGGGCATGAATTTCTCTATCTGTCTCCCTCCAGTTCCCCAGTAAGACTTCCCACTGGCACAGCTATAGAGTTGAGACCTCTGCAAACTGTCCAAGCCAAGTTCTCCAGCACCCTCTCTGTGAAACCAGTGCTTCATATCCCCGCTCCAAACGGCTGACATACAGCATCTATATCATATTATCATACAATGTAAATAGTGAATGCTATTTCATAGCACCAATAATATTGAAACAACAAAATATCGAACAAATGGAACAGTGAATTTTTTTCCCTGGGTAAAAATTCGCTGCTCTGTAAAAAAAAAAAAAAAACCTTAAACACAAATTTAAGTGAGGGGCTTCACCCCCCCCCCTATTTAAATATACCGACTCCAAGATCACACCATAGTGGAGGAAATCACAAACCACAAAAATTTAAATTTAAATAACTAACTATTCTAAAAAGCCGCTAAACTGCCAAGTCTCTTTTTATACTAAGCAAATTTATTTAAGCGCTTTTCATCCAACAGTATCATTGGACTTCCTCAGAATAACAAAAAAACATTTAAAAAATCCAACTACATTTAAATAACCTCCACAAGGTCACATGATAGATTAATCAAATTTTAAAGTAATAATACCTATAAATGTTTGACTTGTTAAAATCAAATAAATGTTTGTTAAAATTATTCATAGTGACATAGTTGCAACAACTTATTAAAGTATCTAAATATTTATGTTTTGCAACCATGTTAGTTGCCGTAAAATTAGATAATAATAATAATAATAATAATAAAAAAATGTGAATCATGATAATCAAAACTAGTTTATCTATGCCCCTTCTGCCCAGACTATAAGGTAGTTAGACTACCATGAGACACTCTAAAGTCAGCTACTCTAAGGCACTTGCAAGGGTATCCAATTATATTGAGTGAAATTAATATTAATACAAAAATGGTAGTTTGACCAAAAGCATGGCTTTGAGGAGTGGCCAAAGCTGTCACCAAATATATATATATATATAAGTACTCTTAGAGATTAAAATATTCTCAAAAAAACCAGTTACAATGAAAATTTTAAACATATTTAATAATAAATAAGAAAGGAATGTGAAAATACTAAATATCTATGTATAGTAAGCACCAGAGTTTCAGTCACAAGAAATATTAAAGTAACACAGATGAATAGATTCACAGATACAGAAAAACAGTACTGAACTATTTTCACTATATTTTTCTGACTGATCTAAAGAATTAATATTCTCTGGTTAACTTACTAGAGCAAGGCAAGATGAGTAGGTGAGGAGTCCTCCTCCGTCAGGTTCCAAAAGCAGACTACAATGAGACTTCAGTCTTATCTAGTATTAAACATTATTTTGTTATCTAGATTACATAATGACATCACCGACATCTAGTCATCTGAATCCTGCTCCCCATGCTACTGCCATTGCTAGAAACTGACAGGATTTAGCACATATGTGTCAATAATACACACACATAGAGTTTTGCTCAGATCTGTTGCAGCTTCTGGAAGTCATAAAACAATTTTAAACCTTCACCCTTCCAGAGTAGCAATCAGTTCACCCCGAAGAGAATACATAGAGTTTCCTAGCACAGACTTTTTGTCTCTGGCTACATTGAGAACTGTAAGATACAATCTTTATGGCCTAAGCCAGGTAATTTAATTTTAAAACTATTTCCAAAGTTAGTTGGATTGAGATTAACTTCTTCTTTCTAGTATTCTCTGTTAAAACATATACCTTTTAACAGTTATAATAATATGTGTATATTTCTTTTTTTCTGTTTAGCAGGTCTCACTGTTGATGCATTTTAACACAAGTAGCTTTACAAATATATTTTGCAACACAGGCATGTGTAAAAATCAGTTTGATATACAAATGACATATAATTCGAGCTGTGCTGGCATATGTTACGCATCTACTGCCATACTTCTCCTGGTACAGCTGGCAATACCTCACATCGTCACAAATGTAATGAAGATTATGAAGAAGGTAAATATACAGAAAGAACAATTGGAGAAAGATTCAGAAAATGCAAAATGAAGGAAGGAGTTTAAAGCTCCAAAGAAAGAAGAGATAATGCTCTTTTAGGTGCAATTAACGTCAATAGTCTAATGAATTAAATACAAACGCCTACAATGTATCATTTCTGTAAGTCAATGTATTTAGCTGCCACGTTTGCTGGATATTAGGTATATAAATAAATAACAGAAAGAAGAGTTGCAATGTAAACAACAAAAAGAAACAGTTATGATGTTTATGGGAAAAGTAGATTATTTGGAGATTTGAGAATTTTACAGCTGGAGGTAAGTTGGTAATTAACATTGTGAAAAAGGCTTTTGGTTAAGGATCACATGAATGGATGTTGGAGGTTTTAGAGAGTTGTGGCATAAGTCATAGAAATAGGAATGTAATCAAAGGTGGATATAAGGTAACATGGAACTTAATGTTGGTTAATGGATGAATGGAAATAAGCTAAATCTGAAGAAAGGTACAGAAGAAGGCTATTCTTTGAATGATATATTGTTTGGTCTGGCTATAAATGCAGTTTTTGAAGAATGTGCTATAAGTATGGATAATGGAATAGGCTGTGTTAAAGGCTGTGTTAAAGGTAATTATGTTGCCATTGTTTCTTACATATGCTGATGATTTGGCAAATCCAGCAAAAATTAGGTCCTGATTGAAAGATGTGATTAATGTTTTGGAGTATGTGCTGAAGTAGGTTGGGCTCCATTTCAGTAAGCAAAAAATTAAGAGATATGAAGTTCTTATTGTGAATTTTGTCATTACAGCAGGCAAATGTTTTACGAATTCAGTGTGGAAAGCAGAACATGATTCAGAAACAATGGAATGCATTAATAGAGGAGATTCAGAGAACTGAGTGTACTTGGAAAGCTTTTAAGATGTTTTAAAATAAAAAAATGTATTTATTATAATTGGTAGGGTGAGGCAAACTTGGATATTTGGGGGTATGTTTTCATTTCTCAAAGAAAAAAGTAATTTTAGAATTAAAGTTTTAATATATTTGAGGTTCAGGACTTAACTCCATGAAAAGAGGAGTACTATACTATAGTAGAGAAGAAGGACTGGTATTAATTACCCAGTGATGAATTTTGCATCTCCAAATTTGAACTGGATTTGAAAGAAGTTAGGTAAGAAAGAGAAAAATTTGGTTAAAGACTTGTTGTAGTGCAAATATAGAGGGATATATTAAAGTATGATGAAAGAGAAGAAAAAATGGGAAGGGCTGAGCTAAATTTATTTATTTATTTTATTTATTTCCAGTTTGATTATAGGGGAAGTCCACTGGGCCCAGAGAGCCCATTTTCAGTGGAGGCCCAGGGAGAAAAGCTCCATGAAACAAATTACAATAAAGATAGCAGTCCAATAAAACTAAAAGTACAAGTACAAATACATATCATATAATACAAAGTGTGAGCAATATTGCCCATAGTGGAAAAATATTGTGCAGATACATTTTAACAAAATCACACAGTTAAAGTCATAAGTCAAAAGCTATTTACAATATTTACAGAGTATGAGAGATCATATGGGAATTAGTTATAGAAGGTTATAGCCAGCTATAAGGTGCTATGGAACTCAAGGTGATACCCTCCCAGGTGCTTTTGTTAAAGAGTTCTATGTAGGGAGAATGTATTTACATTTACATTTGGAGGAGAGGTAGGTGCAAAGCTGAGTTTTGAAGTTGTTTGTGTTTGACTTTGTCCTTAGGGTGGAAGGGAGAGAGTTCCATTTCTTACCTAAGGAGAAGGAGAGGAGAGGAGAAGATGTCCAGCAGGACATTTAGGTTTGAGGACAGTAATTAAGTTTTGGTATTCAGATCTGAGAGTTCTACTTGGGGTGTATGGGGGAAGGATGTTAGAGCGGGGTATTTGGTTTGATTAAATATTAGTCTATGTGCTGTAGTAAGCTGGAGGAAGTCCAGGTAATTTGTGAATTCTAACCAGTTGAGGGATTGGAGGGTAACACAGTGATGAGTGGAATGTTTGGCTTTGGTGGCAAATTTATTTGGTATTTGGTTTGATTAAATATTAGTCTATGTGCTGTAGTAAGCTGGAGGAAGTCCAGGTAATTTATGAATTCTAACCAGTTGAGGGATTGGAGGGTAACACAGTGATGAGTGGAATGTTTGGCTTTGGTGGCAAATTTAGAAATTTTGTTATAACAGCTTTCAAGTTTGGAAGTGATGGAAGAGGATAGGTTAGTAAGTAGTGGGGCACCATATAGAAGGGAGGGAAGGATGTAAGAGGAGGCCAGAGTATGCCTGGTAGAAGTAGAAAGGAAGTGGTTGTTCCTGTATAGCATATCTAGTTTTTGGTGGTTTTCTTTATATTTTGCTGAATATGGATGTCGAACTTGAAGTGTTTGTCTATAGTTACGCCAAGTAGTTTGGCAAAGGGAACAACTTTGATCAGAGAATTGCTTTGGCTAAGGACTTGGAAGGAATTTTTATCAAAAGATAAAGATTTTCAGGGTGTGAATAGTAGTATTTTAGATGTGTTAGCATTGAGAGAAAAGTGATTTTGGCGCATACAAATCTAGTAGTTGAGAAGGCATTAAGAGTTTTAGATAGGAGATCAGGGAGGTTAGAGGCAGAGCAGACAAATGTAGAGTCATCTGCATATTGGATGACTTTGGCATTAGGAATAGCAGAGTGAAAGTTATTGATAAATATATTAAACAGTATTGGTCCAAGGATGGACCCATGTGGTACTCTGGTAGGCATGGGTAAGAAAGGTGAGGTGCCTTTTTTCCATTTCACAGCCTGAGCTCTATCTGACAGATAGCTTGAGAACCAGGAAAGAGTGTTTTGGGAGAACTTCAGGTTTGAGAGGTGACTTAGAAGGTGCTTATGGGAAACAATATTGAATGCTTTAGAGAGATCTAGGAACACTGTTGATACTAAGTTCCCAGAATCTCGGGCTTGATCAACAGTTTCTAAAAATGAGAGTAAAGCTGCTATAGTGCTATGTTCTGGTCAGAAGCCATGTCAGGTAGGGGTAAGAAGTTGGTTGTTATTCAGAAAAGGCATAAGTTGGAGGTGGATGCATTTTTCTAGGATTTTGGAGATTGGAGAGAGAAGAGCTATAGGGCAGAAGTTTGAAATGTTAGTGTTT
Source organism: Protopterus annectens (assembly GCF_019279795.1). Classification (NCBI taxonomy): domain Eukaryota; kingdom Metazoa; phylum Chordata; order Ceratodontiformes; family Protopteridae; genus Protopterus; species Protopterus annectens. The sequence goes on from NC_056737.1 coordinate 1,368,081,334, forward strand.
TTGCCTCCCTTGTAGAGAGGAAGAATAAAGGTGAAACACCAGAGTTTAGAGACATAGGATTCCTTTACCAATCTATTAATTAGGATACTAATTGGGAGAGCTATACCATTGGCAGCAGACTTGAGAAAGGAAGAGGGGATGTTGTCAGGTGGCATTGAAGCAGGGTTTAAGTTTGGATATAAGTCTTGTTATGTAGTTAGTGGAGACAGGTTTAAGCTCAAACATATGGAGGGAAATTATTTGGGGACTTAGATGAGGTGGAATGTAGGAGAGATGGGGTGTTATTGGGAAAAGTTTTTGTTAGGTCAAATATTGACTCTATATAGAAACAGTTGAATAGTGAGGCTAATTCAAGGTCAGATTTACTTGGGTCTGGACAGGGGTTAATTCTGGAGACTGGGTTGAGGAGTGAGTTTTTGGAGTTCCAAAAAAGCCTAGGGTTTTGGGAATGGTTGGACTGGAGCTTAGTGTAGTAGGATTTTTTATCTTTGAAGATTTGTTTTTTTGCAAAGTTACAGAGCCATGTATATTGGAGAAGGGTTTCGGGAAGTTTATTCTTTTGGTAAAGCTTCCAGGATTTGTCTCTGATGCATAATTTGCTTTGTTTCGCCAAGGGGCAGTTATAGTTTTTATTCTTTTTTTTCCTTGGTGGAGCTAGGGAGCCAAGGGGCAATTATAGTTTTTATTCATTTTTCCCTTGGTGGAGCTGGGGAGCCACGGGACAGTTATTTATTTATTTTTTTATTTATCATTTGTTGACTGGGAAAGTCTGACTAGGTTCCACAGAGCCTGTTTTCAGCAGAGGCCCGGGGAGAAATGCTCCAGATGCATGTCTTTGGAATGTGGGAGGAAACCGGAGTACCCGGAGGAAACCCACGCGAACACAGGGAGAACATGCAAACTCCACACAGAAGGCACCCCAGCTGAGAATCGAACCGGAGAACCTCTTGCTGTGAGGTGACAATGTTAACCACTGCACCACTGTGCCACCCTTATAGTTTTTATAGTTATAGTTTTTATTCTTTTTTTCCTTGGTGGATTGAGGGAATTTAGAGTGTCTAGGAAAGTAGAATTAAAGTGGTCTATGGCTTTACCGAGTGGAAGGGTTTTTATAATGGTCCAATTCATTTGTTTGAGATAGTTAGAGAAAGTTTTTGGATCAGATTTACTAAGGTTGTGGGTCTGAATATATTGATGTTGGTGTGGATGGGAGGTGGTTGTATGGTAAATGAAAGCTGGGAGGTCATCACTAATAGAGTCAGGGATGGTGCCAGAGTTGGTAATTTTATTTGGATGGGTGACTAAGATCCAGTCAAGGGTGTATCCTGGGGGATTTGTTTTATTGGCTCTGGTGATGGAGTGGGTCACTTGAGTAGAGTTAAAGAGATTAATGTACAGGGAAGATATGGGACTGTTGATTTTTATTCCAGTCAGTGTTTACATCACCTAGTATGTAAGTTTCAAGGTTAATTTCAGCTGAGAAATATTAGAGTATGTTTTCAAGGGTTGAGACATTATTTCCAGGTGGGATATAAAGGGTGATGATACAGATGCTTTTGTGATTATTAATTTTTAATAGACCGACTGTTAGCTCTGCGTTGGTGAATTTAGGAATGGGGTTTGGTAGGGGAATTAAGGTTCATAGGTTCATAGGTTCATACTAAGCTATCTGCCCTAGGGCATTTATAAGCCTAGCCAGAATGTGTTTGGCTTTCGCCACCCATTTTAAATTTATTTTGCTATGCCCTTTTTCAAGGTTAGTATACTGTGCCTCTGTCTAACAGTGACACAGAAGTGATACCCGGGGTAAACCTACGATCTCCCATCCACTCATATAGGTTCATATGGGTAAGTAGATTTGAATAGATTAATGCAACGCCTCTGCCTTTTTTCCTTTGGGCAGTCACATCTAAGTGTGAAATCCAGAGGGTAGGATTTCAGAGTCAGAGATGTGGGGTTTGAGCTAAGTTTCAGAGATGGCTACAATGTTAGGTTGGTTATGACTTAGCCATGCTTGAAACTGGTGTGCTTTGTTGTTGAGACTCTGGGCACTGAGTGTGAAAAATTTAAGAGTATTGTAGGGGAATGAAAGATTAGAAGAAGGGGGAATATAATTGTTATTTGTGGGTGGGTTAGGTCCAGGGTTTGATGAATGTCTCCAGCTAAGATGAGTTTATTGAAGGAAGTTATTTTAGTGTGTTTTGGTTTGGATTTAGGGTATTCTGGATAGTCTAGTATTTGTTTAAGAGTAAGTGTCTTAGCAATAGTGGACATAATTTTAGGATTAAAAAAGGTGCAGAGGGCTGAGCTGAAACAGGGAGGAGGAAATGGAAAAGAAATTATTATTTGTGTGAGGGAGGAGATGGTTTTGTGTGGTACTATAATATGGAGTAGAAAGTGGAAGCTGATTGGAGGTATAGGAGCTGGCTTGGTATAAAGTTATTAGGAGTAGTAGGAGGGAGATGGGGGTTGGGTGTGTTAGGAACAGTAAGGGAAGCATGCTTAGAAAAAGGTAATTTAATATGGGAGGATTTGGTGTGAATAAAATAAAATGACAGAAATTAAATGTGGGAGAACATAGGGAAAAGGAAAGAATGGTAAATGGGATAAACTGGAGGATACTTTTTAGGGTGGGACACCTGTTAGGTTTATATATGTACAAAGGTGTGTGTCAGAAGTAGTTATGAGTAGCTGAGCTGATGATGTAGTTCAATCCAGGATACTTTTTATTATATGTGATATAGCAAATGTTATTTTTGTTTATGCACATAGGTTTTCAGTGTGCTGTATTCCATTGTTAATAACGTCCCCTACTCTTTAGCTATGGGTAGGTGTCAAGCTTTTTCACTGAGAGAAGGAGTGGGATGGTGTGCTGCTACCAGAGCAAGAGTGTAGAGAAGCACTTGTACATGGAGACGTACATGTGGAAAATGCTGTACATGAAAATATTTGTGACACTAACTCTGCAGAGATAGGTTCATAGGTTCATAGATTAGTACTAAGCTAACTGCCCTTGCGAGCCATTTTAAGCTTAGCCAATTATCCCTTATGAGACTCAAACCCTGCACCTTGTGTTTGTAAGGCAAACACCTTAACCATTAGGCCACCAGATGGATTGGTTATACCTGTTCTTGCAGTACGGATAAAGTAAAACCAAGTAAAAAAAAAAAAACACTCTGTCTTGGCCTGAGGCACATGAGAGGTGTAGGGATGAGATAGGAGGGAGGAACTTAAAAATATGATGGAAGAGAACTGATTAGAATTGGAAGGTCATGGACAAAGTACACAGGAGCATGCTATTTCATATGGTTGCATCTGCACAGAAAGACAAATGGAGTTGTTTTGCAGGGGTGACTGCTATGAGGGATAACTTCAGAAAAAAGTGTCCAATATCCAGATTTAATCAAAAAGTACAAGAGACTTTAATAGAGACTTGGGTGTTTCTGCATCTAATCTTCATTTCTGATACATTTTGGGAATGAGTATTTCCTGAGGCTACATCTGAAACTTTTGACTTGATGCAAACAGTTTTAGCTAAAGCTGAGGCATAAAAGAACATTATCCATGAAATCAATATGTACTTATTGGGCTTTGAATATTCTTAAAATAGAAACCTGTGATATTGTACAGAAATGAGCAAGAAATGTGAAAAAAACCTTGATTATTGAAAGTATATCACAGGAAACTATGAAATGAGACATTTGAATTATGGGGTACTTGTGTAATAATAAAAATGATGCTGAAGACTTTCCTTGCATTACTGATATTGAGTAGTTGAGGAGAGGGAAAACTTGAAATATACTGGTCAGCCCATGAAGTGTTATTATTGCGGTAAGGATACATATCTGCTTAATGAGTGGGCATGAAGCTAAAACTGTGAAATTACATGCTACAGTTGTTTAAAAAAAAAGAAAAAAAAAAGACACTTCTAGTCAGAATGTAAAGACAAGAAAAAGTATATAAAGAGGAACACATGGAAAGTAATAATGAGTAAATGATTAATAATAATAATAAATTGAAGTAGAACAGGGAAATAAACTGGATCCCTGTTCAAATGTCGGCAGTCAAAGTGCCACATGCCAACAACCTTAATAAAAAAGCACAAAATACCCAGAGAAGAGTGAAACTTGAAAAATGCTTTTCTTTTTTAAACTTCTTTTTGCAAAGGGGGCAAGCCCCCACCCCCAAACATATATACCAACTCCAAAATCACCATACTTTGCAGAAATAGGAATATTGTGAGAAATGGCATCTTGGAATTGGACGTATATGTAAGTCTAATCTTTTATCCATTCAGTCTCTATATTTTGGAGCTAGGTTTACTGGGCCCCAGCATTTCAAATGGTTATCAAATTAAAGTCAGGAGGAAGGCTAGAGAGATATTATGAAACTGAGGAACATGGAGAAGATGATAACTATCAAATGAACTTTGCTAATGTTGATCAAGATACAGAATTTGGAATGCAACAAAACAAGGATTAAAATGAAATACAAGAAAATGAAGAGGTAACAATAGCCAGCTAACCCTAGCTGTAGGAAAAGAAAAAAAAAGAACTTATTTATTTATTTTATTTTATTTTTATTTTACATTTGTTAACCGGGCTAGTCCAACTGGATACATGTCAATTTTCAGTGGAGGCCCGAGGAGAAAAGCTCAGCTATCTACTACATGATAACAAAAGTAACTACAAAATACATAAGGCATTTACTGTACAAATACAGAAAAACTCTGCTATCTACTACATGATAACAAAAGTAATTACAAAATATGTAAGGCATTTACTGTACAAATAGTCAAGGCATTTGAACCACCATAAGAGGATGTAGAGACAAAGGAGAGAGAGGAGATACAGATATTACTGGAGTACTGATTACTTAGTACTGAGTACTTATAAGGAATTCAACCCCCCAAAAAAGAAATACAACTATTCAGTTGTTGCACTGAACAGAAATAATAAAGAAATAATGAGAGACATTTGCTTTTGATGCAGTGGTGTTAGAGATAGAAAAAAAGATATTAATTGTTTGATGGATGTGATATTAGTAATAAAAGAGCAATAGAACAAAATAAAACAAAAAAATCAAGAAAAAGGGACAGGTAGATAATGTAGTGCTTCAGAAAAGAAACCTGTTCAGAGATAGTAATAATGGGGTTCTCACAAACAAAGGTTTTGGATATTTAAAGGGTTATCTGTGATAGAATGAGTATTTTATATTACAATGACAAAGGTCATCATGTTGCATTAATTATAATTTAAATAAGGTCTTCATAATGTAGTGAGCTTTATTTGTCATTCCTGGGTATGTTATTTTTGTTCCTTATCAATGAGTTATTGTGTTTAGTAAAGGTATTTTTCTTACTATTATGGCAACAAAAAAATCTAATTTGTTGGGTAAGTGATATTCATATTCCTAGCAATCACATTAACTGTTAAATATATAAACATTTACTCAAATTCAGGAAAGTGACCCTCATTCATGGAAAGTACCCACCGGAGGTAGGTCAGTTTCAAAAGTGGTGAGAAAATGCAATTCAGAAAGAACTATGCCTGCAATAAGGAAGCCCTTAGTAGCACCTCTTTAGCATCCCTCAAAATTGCACTCTAGCTAACAGTAGTGCCATCAGATTTGATGGTGGTAGTGTCCACACTAGCAGCACATGCATTGCATTGGCAAAGGAACCCCATACACTAAAGCACTCACACATGCACACACAGACACGTACATGTGCATGTGCATACACACTCACATTCAGACACACACACACACACACACACACACACACACACACACACACACACACACACACACACACACACACACACACACACACACACACACACACTTATGCAGCTTCATTCATACCTCTACAGACATGCACACACACACACTTCCACACACATACACACATTAACATCCTCCCATCCCCCTTGTATTTTTTGAATTTGGTAACTACTTCCATAGAGTTGAATGGCTGACCTCTGCTTTTTGAAGATGCTCACTTTTTCTTCTAATAGCAACATTTTTTTCTGCTGAGTTAGTTTTTGAATTGTTCAGCAGCAAAAAAAAGGGAGCTGCTGGCATTTCTTGAGGGTGGAACACATGCCTAATTAGCCCCTCCACCAAACTGACACATTACAATGCACTTCTATCAGTGAAACTGCCCTCCAGACTGAGTACTCCTCTAGTGTGAAACTGCTAAAGTGTAGTGGTTTAAGAAATAGAAAAGCTTACCATGGAGGTAAAAATGGCTGTTTTAAGGCTTTCCTTTGTGGAAAGCCATGATGAATCCTATCCATGGATTTTATTTCTAAGCTTTTGAAGAATATTGTTGTAGTAGGTGAATGCAGATTCTATGAATGTCCAATAAAATCTATGGTATGCATACAGTATGATGCCATAGTAAACATCAAATCACGTTTGTCATAACCTTGGACTCAAATCCATTCATGAATAACTTATAGTAAACATCAGTATGTCACTGGTTTGTGACTGAACAAGGTGGGAGATTGTTTTTCTTGTTTTTTTTTTAATGGGTTGCTGTTATGACCACAGATGTGATAATAAGTAACTTCAAAACAAATGCTTAAATGTTTATTAAAAAACTGCAATTAAGTCACTTGGGTAATAGACAAGAGATGAAAAGAAATGCAGAATCAGAGTTAGGACTGCTAACAAATTAGCAGTCCAGTATCTTGCAGAGCTAACAGTCTTAAATCTTGCAGACACTTCACCCTTCATATAGTGACACAAGGCATAAAACAAGCATGTAGAGTATACCTTAAACGTATGCAAGAAATGTAAGGGAGGTGCTTTTATTTGGCTGTTTGAGAACACAGATAATTGTACTCTTACTCCTCATTAAAGGACCAACTGAGCATGGAAGCAGTAGCTCTGAGGCCCAAGTATGGACAAGAGTATGAAATAATGAATTGGAAGGACATGGATCTACACATTTTGTCTGTTATACAAGCAGAATAATGGAAAAGCAAATGACCTTTTTCTTAACCTAATAGAATATTTTTCATATCTATAGCTATATCTCTCTCTGCTCTGAATATTCCTTTGCAACAAAGTTTGATTAATATATAATTTCTTACCCCATCAAAACAGCTTGTATCAAATGCTCTAACCTATTATGTGTAGTAAGTCTGTTCAAATGTTGGCAAAGTGCCACACGCCAACAACCTTAATAAAAAAAACACAAAATACCCAGAGAAGAGTGAAACTTGAAAATGCTTTTCTTTTTTAAACTTCTTTTTGCAAAGGGGGCAAGCCCCCATCCCCAAACATATATACCAACTCCAAAATCACCATACTTTGCAGAAATAGGAATATTGTGAGAAATGGCATCTTGGAATTGGCACGTATATGTAAGTCCAATCTTTTAGGCATTCAGTCTCTATATTTTGGAGCTAGGTTTACTGGGCCCCAGCATTTCAAATGGTTATCAAATTAAAGTCAGGAGGAAGGCTAGAGAGATATTATGAAACTGAGGAACATGGAGAAGATGATAACTATCAAATGAACTTTGCTAATGTTGATCAAGATACAGAATTTGGAGTGCAACAAAACAAGGATTAAAATTAAATACAAGAAAATGAAGAGGTAACAATAGCCAGCTAACCCTAGCTGTAGGAAAAGAAAAAAAAAGAACTTTCAAGGAATTCAACCCCCCAAAAAAGAAATACAACTATTCAGTTGTTGCACTGAACAGAAATAATAAAGAAATAATGAGAGACATTTGCTTGTGATGCAGTGTTGTTAGAGATAGAAAAAAAGATATTAATTGTTTGATGGATGTGATATTAGTAATAAAAGAGCAATAGAACAAAATAAAACAAAAAAATCAAGAAAAAGGGACAGGTAGATAATGTAGTGCTTCAGAAAAGAAACCTGTTCAGAGATAGTAATAATGGGGTTCTCACAAACAAAGGTTTTGGATATTTAAAGGGTTATCTGTGATAGAATGAGTATTTTATATTACAATGACAAAGGTCATCATGTTGCATTAATTATAATTTAAATAAGGTCTTCATAATGTAGTGAGCTTTATTTGTCATTCCTGGGTATGTTATTTTTGTTCCTTATCAATGAGTTATTGTGTTTAGTAAAGCTATTTTTCTTACTATTATGGCAACAAAAAAATCTAATTTGTTGGGTAAGTGATATTCATATTCCTAGCAATCACATTAACTGTTAAATATATAAACATTTACTCAAATTCAGGAAAGTGACCCTCATTCATGGAAAGTACCTACCGGAGGTAGGTCAGTTTCAAGTGGTGAGAAAATGCAATTCAGAAAGTGCTATGCCTGCAGTAAGGAAGCCCTTAGTAGCACCTCTTTAGCATCCCTCAAAATTGCACTCTAGCTAACAGTAGTGCCATCAGATTTGATGGTGGTAGTGTCCACACTTGCAGCACATGCATTGCATTGCCAAAGGAACCCCATACACTAAAGCACTCACACATGCACACACAGACACGTACATGTGCATGTGCATACACACTCACATTCAGACACACACACACACACACACACACACACACACACACACACACACACACACACACACACACACACACACACACTCTCCTAGATGTTCACACAGACATAAACCCATCAACAAACAAGCTTCCCCACTGATCACAGTCTTGGAAGCACTTGATAATTTCCCCACATACATGCTCCAACATACACACAAACACCCAGACTCTCAAATTCTTACCTAAGCCACCTAATTCAACCTTCAATGTACACACACACACACACACACACACACACACACACACACACACACACACACACTTATGCAGCTTCATTCATACCCCTACAGACATGCACACACACACTTCCACACACATACACACATTAACATCCTCCCATCCCCCGTGTATTTTTTGAATTTGGTAACTACTTCCATAGAGTTGAATGGCTGACCTCTGCTTTTTGAAGATGCTCACTTTTTCTTCTAATAGCAACATTTTTTTCTGCTGAGTTAGTTTTCGAATTGCTCAGCAGCAAAAAAAAGGGTGCTGCTGGCATTTCTTGAGGGTGGAACACATGCCTAATTAGCCCCTCCACCAAACTGACACATTACAATGCACTTCTATCAGTGAGACTGCCCTCCAGACTGAGTACTCCTCTAGTGTGAAACTGCTAAAGTGTAGTGGTTTAAGAAATAGAAAAGCTTACCATGGAGGTAAAAATGGCTGTTTTAAGGCTTTCCTTTGTGGAAAGCCATGATGAATCCTATCCATGGATTTTATTTCTAAGCTTTTGAAGAATATTGTTGTAGTAGGTGAATGCAGATTCTATGAATGTCCAATAAAATCTATGGTATGCATACATTATGATGCCATAGTAAACATCAAATCACGTTTGTCATAACCTTGGACTCAAATCCATTCATGAATAACTTATAATAAACATCAGTATGTCACTGGTTTGTGACTGAACAAGGTGGGAGATTGTTTTTCTTGTTTTTTTTTTTAATGGGTTGCTGTTATGACCACAGATGTGATAATAAGTAACTTCAAAACAAATGCTTAAATGTTTATTAAAAAACTGCAATTAAGTCACTTGGGTAATAGACAAGAGATGAAAAGAAATGCAGAATCAGAGTTAGGACTGCTAACAAATTAGCAGTCCAGTATCTTGCAGAGCTAACAGTCTTAAATCTTGCAGACACTTCACCCTTCATATAGTGACACAAGGCATAAAACAAGTTTCTTAAGTAATACATGTAGAGTATACCTTAAACGTATGTAAGAAATGTAAGGGAGGTGCTTTTATTTGGCTGTTTGAGAACACAGATAATTGTACTCTTACTCCTCATTAAAGGACCAACTGAGCATGGAAGCAGTAGCTCTGAGGCCCAAGTATGGACAAGAGTATGAAATAATGAATTGGAAGGACATGGATCTACACATTTTGTCTGTTATACAAGCAGAATAATGGAAAAGCAAATGACCTTTTTCTTAACCTAATAGAATATTTTTCATATCTATAGCTATATCTCTCTCTGCTCTGAATATTCCTTTGCAACAAAGTTTGATTAATATATCATTTCTTACCCCATCAAAACAGCTTGTATCAAATGCTCTAACCTATTATGTGTAGTAAGTCTGTTTATTTTCATCCTGAAGAGAAAATGGCACTAGTGTCAATATACTGTTAAACCACGCTGATCTAACTAGATGTCTTATTGTTCCCCTCTACCACAAGAAAAGGAAAACAGAAACAAACTGAGGTTTGTAATCAAAATGGAGGGATGAAATGTTTGTTCCATTTTTTTCATGCTTGTTGCTGTAATGTGGACACCTGGGCTGACCTTGCGTATCCTGCCAAGTACCTGCTGTCCTACTCCTGACATTCCACAAGCTTAAACTCCTTGATAGCCATCTAGATTTTGACTGCTTTGCCTTCCTTGAATTCTTCAAGTAACTGTTCATTATCTCAGCTAATTGGTTTCAAATGCCAGTATCATGGACAATATGGTAATAAGTTAAACTGGTCTCAGTATGTCAATATATTCTGGACCCTCTCACTGGCTAACAGCACACTATTTCACAAATCATTCATTATGTTGTCAGGTTCCATGCCTCCAGTACAAGTATATTGGCATCTGTACTTCTTTCCTCCATTTATAACAAACCCTCTCATGGCTTACTCACAATATTTCCAATGAAACCACTGTCCTAGGAGATGTCAATATCAATTAGATATCTCTAACTTCCGCCTCCCCTAGCTCTTTTATAAACTTACATGGCTTCACACAACTAATATCTAGTCCCATGCACTTTAACAAACCTACCAACTCCAGCTCTATCATTGACTGGATATTGATTTCCTATCCTGATCTTTATCACCATCCCAAAACTCTACCTGACTCCATTAATGATCACTCTTCAATAAGTGTACAAAGATTCTCCCTCCACCCTCATCGGCCCCATAAACTGAAAAACTGTCATAGCCTCACTAACTTCTACTTTGACTTTTTAAATGACATGCTGTCCTCCATTAAAGTTATTTTCCTCTCTTATCCCTAGATGAAACAGTTCAAAAATTCAATTCCATATTCCTAAACATAGTCAACTCTCTTTACCCCCTACGATCAATTAGAGTTAAATCTCTGTTCTCAACCCCCACCTGGCTAACCCAGTACACCTGCTCCCTCATGCACAATAGAAACAAAGCCTGGAAACTTTGCATTAGTACCAAATCTTCTACCCACCTCCAAACCTATAAGCAACTTTGTAACCTTGCTAAAAAACAAGTAAATATTGACAAGAACAAATTTTACTTAAAACCTCAGACTACCGATCCCAGTAACCCCCATAAATTCTCGAACTCCATCAACCAAACCCTTCACCCTGGTAATCCTACAACAACTAACCCCCGCCAAATAACACTACAGAAGAAACAGACACCATTTTTAACACTTTCTTTATAGACACCATTAGCAATTCTGTACCTGCACCTAGCTCCACTCAATACACGAACCCTACCTCCTCCCAGCCAAAATAACTACTTCTTACTGAAACTAGTTCCCACTAGCTATTAAAAAAAAAAAAAAACTCCACTTTAAGCTCAAACCTTGTTCTCCTTCTGTTGACAAACTACCATCACTCTTCCTCAAGCTAGCAGCTAACTCTATTGTCTTACCCATTTCCATCCTGATTAATCAGTGACTATGAGAATCCACAGTGCTCTCACTCTGGAAGCAATTCTATACAATTCCCGTCCACAAAGGAGGAAACTCCATCAAGCTACCTAATTTCTGGCCCATCACAATCCTGTCCCCCCTCTGCAAAATATTCAAAAAATATATGCACAAACAGATATTATATTACCTTCTACAACAAAACCTACTCAACTCCACCAAACACGGCTTCCACCCTAACCACAGTACTACTGCTGCTCTCTTATCCTTCACTCACAAAATCTTCTTAGCTAGACACAACAACAAACTTGTTTCCTCTCGAAAGCTTTCTATACAGTCTCTCACCCCCTTCTGCTCTCCAAACTCTGTAACCTTAATCTTTCCAGTTCTATCATCTCCTGGGTTGCTGGTTACCTATCCAACATAATGCAAGCTGTTAAATGGCCTCTAAAAACTTCTACCATCCTCTCAATCAAAATGGGAATTCCTCAAGGGTCAATTCTGGGTCCCTTGTTGTTTAACATTTCACTAACCTCTTCTTCACTTCCTGTCCTCACTCCTCCCTCATACAATATGCTGACAACAATAATCTCCAATACTCTCTCTCACCTACATACCCTCACCCAAAACTCATTCAACTCAGTTGAAATCTGTCTGACTAATAACCAAATTATACTAAATCCTAAAAAGACCAAACTTCTTCTATTCCTCCCAGAATCCCTCTCCCATACCAAACCAACCTTCCCCATTACCTCACTTAACAATACTGTCACAAAAGTGGAAACCCACACTAAGCTTCTTGGGGCCATTATTGATTACCAGTTCACATTTGACCTCCATGTCCACCACTGCATTAAAAAACACCAAAAATGATGGTTACTATACAGAAACAAAAAGTTCCTAACCAAAGTCTCTTGAATTTCTCTAGCCTATGCCTATCTCCTACCCAGCCTCCTCTACAGCTCTCAAATTTTAACTAACCTGCAGCCTTCCTTTTCAATTAAATGCAAAACCACCTACAATAAGGTAACTCAGTTTGTTGCTAAGCAGATCTCTTTGTCACATCACTGTGTTTTACTCAAAGCATTAAACTGGCTGGAGTTCCCCCATCAACTTCTACTTTCCCAACTCCTCATCATTCACTCAGTACTTTACAAGCATTTCAACTGCCAAGACATCTCAACTCGCATCTCTATTTACCCCCCCCCCAACAGAACCCTCAGGAGTGCCAACCTAGAACAACTTGTAATATAAAACACCAAAATAATCTGTGGGTCAAAACCTCTATAACTATACCCTGGCCCTGTCCTGGAACAAGCTACCCCTGCACATCAGACAATTAACTCATCCACCTAAATTCAAAAATGTTCTCAAAGAGCACCTACTCTCTAACTGGACATATCCCTGGGTAAATCCCCCTTAAACAACAACTATCCAATCTCCACCTACCCATCTCCATCTGTCAATCATCTCATGCTCATGAATAATAAAGTCTCCAAAAACACCTATCTTCTACTTGTACTTGTCACTGCTCAAATCACCCTTAACAACACCCTTCCATCCCTACCACTCAAACCCCCCAACTCCTCCAATCAACTTCATTGCGTATTGCTCCCCCTTTTATTCCAGAATCATCCTCTCCCTGTCTGTTCTCCTCACCGCCTCTCCTTGCATTGAGACTAGTCTTTGCACTAAACATCTATTATTTACCCTACATGACTTTCTGTTGTATGATTGATAACTCTACTACTGCCTAGCTAAATGCACAAAATTTGTGACCTTGTGTAATAATTCTATTCATTTGCTATATTGCATTTGTTATTTTCTGATTATTTTGTGTGTTAGTTTATTTAGCAAATGCTAGCTAGCAAATGATTTAACTTTGGATGATGCTCTTACTTAGTGTCTCGTTCTTGTACATTTACATAAAGTTTATACCCTAGACTAAAATTGTGTATATTTACACAGTCTGTACTCAGGTAAAAAATCGCAATATCTTTCTCTGTAATCTTTTCACTGTGTGCTTCTGATGTAAACTAATTTATAATTGTGGAGCTTTTTTCCCCAGGCCTCCGCTGAAAAAGAACTCTGGCTCAGTTGGACATTCCTGGTCAACAAATGTTAAATAAATAAATAAATAAATAAAATTTAGATTATATATCTCAGCATTCCCTTCCATTTTTATGGCCTCTACTTATTTATTTCATAATCATTTCATACGAATATACCAAAGTCGGTTGCATGAGAAGTTCATATGAGTATCTTCCATTTACTTTATCTTGTTGAATTACACAATGATTACCATATCCATTTCCCTGTCTGCAGTTGTATGATACAACAGATGGACAAAATATGCATTTTGTTATTGATTTCAGAATACATTTGGATTCAAGGTAATACTTCTGGCATTTTTTCTGCTGCTTTCCAATTTTTCTGCATATGTTTCCTGGCAAAGACAAACGTTTTAGCTTGATATTAACTACTGAAAAAATATGGAATTAAAAAGTGAATTTCATTTACCTTAATGTGACTCCAATCATTCCTCCTGCCATTCCTATTACAAAAATAGCAGCTACTGCACCACATATGACAGCAATAAGTACAGACTCTGAAAAAGCAAAGAAATCAAACTTAAAAATAGCTATATTAAAAATGAGCCGAAAGTCTAATGCTCAGCTATGTTAAGTATTTCCCATGAGTAATGCTTAATCATATTCTGTTACTCATAAGACTCTTACAGTTACTTAACTATGCCACAATAATTGTGAATTAAATATTTGCCGTATGTCCATGGCATTTATAATCATGCCTCTTTTGCATCCTGTCCTCTGATCCACATATTATGCAATTACCAATATTCTGGCTAACTATGTTCTGGTCATAGGAACTTTCAACTAAGTGAGTAACTATGACCATAACAAGAATGTAAACGTCCATGATTCTGAAATAGTAAAAACAAATCATCCTGGAAAGCAATCCTGTATTTCCAGAGTTGAGTGGTGGTATAATTGAAGGACTTTTGTTTACAATGAATATAATTCACACTTTGACTTCATCCTACACCCTTTAGTATTTTATTTTTTTTTTTGGGGGGGGGGTTATCGGCATTTTAAAATTATCATTTCAGTTCGACATTTAGTTATTCGATCCATTACATTTTTGAAATGCTGATATAGACCCGTTTTAGCCCACGCGCCTTCAGTTTTGCATTCCATTCTCCTATCCCTTGCTGAAGTTCTTGCTCAGATTCTACTTGTAATGTCACATCATCTGTATACACAAACTATGTTGATCTGTCCCATCCTATCCATTTGCATTTGTAATCCATCACTAGAATGAACAGCAGTGGGCTCAAAGTTGATCACTGCACACCCACTCCCACTAGAAACCCCACTGTCTGTCTGAACATTGTTTGCGCTTGACTCATTGGGTCCTTGTAAATAGCTTGCACTAATTCTTCCAATGTTTCTTGGACTTAGAACCACTTCAGGACTGCCCATATCATCATCTTAGGACCTTGTCATATGATTTCTCTAAGTCTAAGAATGGCCAGAGGACTCCTTCCTAATATCTTGCTTCTATTAACTATCTGTCAATGCAATCATCAGTCAGTTGTACTGCATCTTAAATCTGAAATGCTCATCTTGCATCTTACCTTCTACTACTCTGCATATTTGTTTATCAGTCATCCACTCCAAAACTTACATGCAGTGTGACTGGAGTCTGATTCATAGGTTCATAGGTTCATACTAGGCTATCTGCCCTAGGGCATTTATAAGCCTAGCCAGACTGTGTGTGGCTTTCACCACCCCTTGGAATGAGAATACTATGCCCATTTAGGGTTTAGTTTACTGTGCCTCTGTCTAGTAGTGACACAGAGATGACCCCCCGGGGTAAACCTACGATCTCCCATCCACTCGTCAAGATTTCTCTTGAAGAGAGTCAGTGAGGGGCTCTGCCTAACATGGACTGGGATTCTGTTCCAGAGTGTAGGGAGCCTCTGGGTTATGAATCTGTCCCTCCAGCACGTCCTATTTATTTCTGTGTTGAGGTTCAAATCTCTCACTCTCTTGGCTCTGGTGGATTTGGATTTTCTGAGGTGGAGCATATCCATTAATTCTGGATCGGACATTGCCTTGTACATCAGGCATAGATCGCCTCTGAGTAGGTGGTATGCGACTGAATAGAGCTGGAGTTTCTTCAGCCGGGCAGCATATGACATATGTTTGAGACCCTTGATCCTCTTGGTGAGGTACTTTTGGGGTCTTTCTAGCTGCTGCAGGTGTCGGGTAAGGTACATCCCAAATGGGGCATTGTACTCAATTATGGGCCTGATAAGGGAAGAGTATAGGGGCACAATGACCTCTCTTGATCTAAATGTGAATCCTTTCATGATAAGGTGGGTAATATAGAAGGTCTTCCTAACCACCTTGGCAATGTGAATGTCAAATGAGAGGTTACTGTCAACTTGGGTCCCTAGGTCCCTGATTACTTCTTCTGTACTTAATGGATTACCACCTATGTGGTAATTTGTGTGTACTTTGTTTTTCCCAAAGGGTATGACTATACATTTT
The DNA here is from genome assembly GCF_019279795.1 of Protopterus annectens. Lineage (NCBI taxonomy): Eukaryota > Metazoa > Chordata > Ceratodontiformes > Protopteridae > Protopterus > Protopterus annectens. The sequence goes on from NC_056737.1 coordinate 1,368,097,575, forward strand.
TTGGCGTTCAGTTTAAGGCCATGGCTCTGGCACCAGTTATCCATTTCTATGAGGTCTTTCTGAAGGATGCTTGTGTCTGCTGGAATATCAATTATGGTGCCCAGTTTGCAGTCATCTGCGAACTTTGTCAGCCACAATCCTCCTATATTTGCTTGCACCTCGGAAAAATAAATGCCGAACAAGAGGGGTCCCAGGACCGAGCCCTGTAGGACACCACTTGTGATTGGCTTAGAGTCTGACATGGCTCCAGCAATTCTGACCTTGTGGGTTCTGTCCTTGAGCCAGTTTGGAACCCATCTTATGACATATGGGTTTACATTTAAGCTGGTGAGCTTGTCTATGATGCCCGAGTGAGGTATTTTGTTGAAGGCTTTTGCGAGATCAAAGTAGGCTGTGTGAACTGCCTTACCCTCATCAATGGCCTTAGTGACTGTTTCACAAAAGTCGACCAGGTTCAAAAGGCAGGATCTGCCCTTGACAAAGCTGAATTGGGTAGGATCCAGTGTCTGTAGGTCCCCAATGTCTTTGTTTATGAGTTCCATAATGATCCTCTGCATAGCTTTGCAGACCAGGCTCGTCAAGCTTATGGGGCGGTAATTTCCAGGGTCCGTAGAAGCACCTCCTTTGTGGAGTGGGACCACTGTTGCTGTACGCCATTCTTTGGGTACGTATCCTGTAGTAAGGCTAAGAGTAAACAGCAGCCTTATGTGCGGGTTTAGTTCCTCTTGGAATTCATGTAGCATGCAACCCGGGACACTGTCTGGTCCCATTGATGCTGTGTTTTTAGCTTTGGAGAGGGCGGCTCTCATCTGGGCATCTGAGATGTCAGGGAGGTTACACTCTGCTGGGATAGATATTTCTCCTTTTGGTGGGGAGGGGGGTGGAATTTGCACTGAACCTGTCTGCCTGTATGCTGGCAATGTCTGTGGGTTCAGTGTATTTTTTGTCATTTTGGACTAACTCTGAGCATATCTGGGAGTTTTCACCCAGGTTTCTAACATAACTAAAGAAGGCCTTGTGATTGTCTTTAGTGTCTTTTGCGATTTTTCTCTCAAAGCTGGCCTTATATGATTTTATGAGTGATCATAGTTTTTTGCTAGCATTGATCAGAGATGCCTTCCCTTTTGGGGATTTTGCTCTGTCATGTAGTAGCTTCCTCCTCCTGTTGTAAAGCTTGTTAATGGCTGGGGTCCACCAGACAGGACGCCTGCCTTTGGGGGAATGGGTCTTGGTTTTATTTGGGATTGCGTGATCCATGCATTCTTGAAGGTGTCCATAGAAAGCGTTTATAAAGGATTCAGCAGTGTGGGTTGTGGTTTCCACTGGCCCAGGGGCCTTGAAGGATACCACTTCAGTCTTAAGAAGTGTGAAGTTAGCTTTTGAGAAATTCTTCACTGTGGTCTTTTGTGCTGGGGGTGGGGGCGGGATGTGGATTTCCAGTGAGATTAATTTATAGTCTGATCTCACCAATGAGGGGTATACTTCCGGTGTGGAGCATTGTGTCCCCATGTTTGTGATGATCAGGTCTAGTATATTATCTCCTCTTGTGGGAGTGGTGACTAGTTGCTCCATCGCATTTGAGTTTATGAATTCTAGGAACCTTTGGGCTAGGGTGTTGGGGCTTGAGTAATGCTCCCAGTCTATGTTTGAGTAGTTGAAGTCTCCTAATATGATGGTATTTGGAGAGACATTCATACTCTTCAGTGTCTTCAGGAAGGCTGAGTCGGGTTCCTGAGTTTGAGAGGGTGGTCTGTAGCATGCTACAAACTGTAGGGCAGTTTTGCCTATGGATATTTGCACCAGGATGGTCTCCGATGCTTCGTGCGTTGCCACTAACCTGGAGGTGTGGGTATCTTTGATGAATATGGATACTCCCCCTCCTTTTGTGGTTCGGTCCAAGTTTTGAGGCTGAAAAGCATGATATGACGTATAACCTGGTAGTGCTGGAGTGCTCTCAGGAGCCTTGAACCAGGTTTCAGTCACTGCACAGACATCGATGTTCTCCATACTGAGGAGGGCTTCGAGAGCATGCATCTTGAGGTTTAGACTTCTGGCGTTGAGCAGCATTATCCTTAGTTTTTTTCCACTTGTGTTTTCTAGGGAGGTGGGTTTGTCTTTTGAGCCTTGCCTAAAAAAGGCACTATGGGGGTGGCAAGAGCCTTGGCCAATATCCGGAAGCCCAGGGGTGACAGGTGCAAGCTGTCCCTTGCGAAGCAGCATGGCTTGTCAAGCATGTCATCCCAAGCAGACAGACATTGGATCTCCTTAGAATGACACCAGTAAATGAGCCAATTGTTAAAGCTGATCATTTTGTCTTTGTACTGTGGCATCATTCTTGGTGAGGGTAAGATGCTGCTCAGGGTCAGGGTCATACCGGCCTGGGCTACATAATCAGAGAGCTCCTCTATGTCTCTTTTCATGTAGTCCAGGGAGGTACATCTCAGGTCATTCACACTGGCATGGACAATGACTGAGTCATATTTGTACTTGCTTTGGAGTGACCTGAGTGCTTGTGTTATGTGGTGGATTCTAGCGCCCAACAGGCAGCTTACTGTAACATTTTCCTTGTTCAGTCTGGTGAGCGGGACATCAGTGTGTCTGACTATGGAGTCACCTATTACAAGTGTATCAGGCATGTTGTTTGGCCTTATGGGCTGTGACTGTTTGGCACACTGACTTTGTGAACTATGTGCTGCATGTGCTATGTTGTGAAGTAGTGGTTGCTTGGAAGTCTGCTTTGGAGGCCTCTGTTGTTTTGGTAGATTTTTAATTAGAGCCTCCAAGTATGTTTTTGTGTGTTTATGTGTTTGGTTTGTAGTTGTGATAGGTCTATGTGAGACTGGGTTTGTGGTGTATGTGGTTACCTTCTCCTCCTGACTGGTTTTGCCAGGACTGAGTCGAGGGAGCTCAGCCTCCAGTTTGGCTATATAGTTGCATCTCTCACATATATTTGTATTTGTTGGGAGGAGGAGAGGGTTGTCTGTGTACATGAGGCAGTTGTAACATTGCCTCAAGATTCCCAGATTCACCAGCTGAACTGGAGAGGCCGCCAGTAATTGACCCTTCGACATGCTAGAATAGTGTAAGGGATTGCTGTGTAACTGAGTCAGAAAGGACCTATAGGGAAATGGGTACACAAGGGGAATGTAGGTGGATGTAGTGCTTTCTTTTTGTTTAAGAGTGCTTTACCTATGTAAAAATGCTTTAGGAGCAAGTGCTGGGCTTTTCAGATAGAGAATAGACTGCTTAGATTGAAAGTAGAGCAGTTCTAAGGGAAAAACTGAAGAGCAGGCTTAGCGGAGCCAGAAATAGTTTAAACTTGATTAACCAGCGCTGCCCGATGCTGCGCTATGCGCAACTTCACCCAAAATCGCGCAAAAGTGTGCTAAAGCGGGCTTTATAGCAGGGGGGTTGAAAGAGCTAGGAAATGGCCAAAAACGGCCAATAAACTACAAGTTGCTGGGCTGGAACCACTCCTTTAGGGACAAATAGGCTGCTCAGTGCTCCCCACTCCCAATGGTGAGCAAAGAAGCTTCCTCCTATCCAAATAAGGTTATGGACAACACAGGAACTATGACACAGCCCAGAGATAAGCAAAATCTGAAGACTGGACTATTCTAGTTCAGTAAAGGCGGGAAAACAAGGATTTTTTTTTTTTTGTTTTTTTCACAAACAGATAAAAATAGATACAGTAACAAACAGTAAATGCTTTAAATCGGCTAGCGCCGAGTTGCAGATGTCCCCTTTGTTCTTGTATAATGGCACAAGTTTGCTTATTCTGCAGTCATCTGGGATATGGGTTTATCTCCAGAAAGCTATGAGTACCCTCAGGAGCCATTTCTCCCCTATCTTACTCCTATCACTCCCATAGTATGTTCTTCCCTGGTGAGATCAGATAATTGGACTGTCTCGTTCAAAGTTTCTATCCCACACATCCCACCCCCCAGCCATAAACAAGCTAAAAAGCTTCTCAAAAGCAGACTACAACCTACTAAGGGAGGGTATCTGTAGCTTCGCACAACCACCTCCCTCAGAGCATGCAGACAACTATTCTGAACAGTACATCAATGCAGTATACATGCACCTGTATAACTGCATGGAGTCAGCCGTACCCAATAGAACTAAATCCTGCTCCTCAAGGAAACTCAAACCTATTTGGTGGACATCCTCTATCAACATGCTTTATAACAAAAGGAAGAAACTGTTGTCCAATGGTAAAAAGGAACAAATTGCAAACTGGAAAAACTCCCTCCTTAGCCTCAACAAGCAAATTAGATCACTAGGGAAAAACCCCAAAGCCAATTATGAATCAAAACTAGCCTCCAAAACAAAGGGAAACCACAAAGCCTTCTTCAGTTATGTCAGGAACCTCCATATCTCACAGCTGCACATAGTTACTTGGTTTTTACCAAGTTTTGGGGTCCAAATAATGGGGTGTCAAGATTCCCGAGTGGAACCCCTTCATTTCCGAATTTTTCCCAGCTTTTTTTTTTACATTTTTTTTTTCGCTTTTTGAGCTGACGTCATCATATGCTAGATGACGTCAGCTCTGTCAGCCTGTCAGAATTGAGCTCAGGGGCTCACGTATTTCCCTGGAAAGGATGTTTGAATGGTGGAAGAATGACTACTTTTTGAATGCTGTGGAAAGGAAACATGATGCGAGTGGGAAGGACTACTATTTGAATACTATGGTGGAAAGGATTGCTTTTTGAATGTAACATGATGCGAGCGGGAAGACTGCTTATGCTGTGGAAATGGACAGGTACTGCAGAGCTTGAGCAAGCGTGCTGCTTGAAGCATGGATACTGCAGAGCTTTTGAAGTATGAGTTGTGGAGCTTGGTATTTGTGAATGGACTGACTGCTTGAATGCGAGTTGCAGAGCTTGGTATTTGTGAACGGACTGACCTGAATGCGAGTATATTTTCTTTTTGGACACTGCTTGATATTCTTTGAACAAACGTGTGTGTGTGTGTGTGTGTGTGTGTGTGTGTGTGTGTGTGTGTGTGTCTGTGTGTGTGTGTGTGTGTGTGTGTGTGTGTGTGTGTGTGTGTGTGTGTGTGTGTGTGTGTGTGTGCATGTGTGCGGGTGTAGGTCTATGTCATTTCGTCGAAAATCCATTTAGCCAAAAATGCCTGACATAGGGTCCAAATCACAGAAAATTGTACTGACAGTGTATATGCCCTATTCCCCCACTGCAGTGCGATCTCAGATTGAGAATATTAAAGTAGGGGGGGTGTGGGGCATAGACCCCCAACTACTCAGATTATAAACTATTTACCCTTTCATAGGGACTGCACAATATAAAACAATACTAGACAATATTAAACTGTACTGGGTGGGGGGGGGCTATGCCACCCACACCCCCCTACTTTAATATTCTCACTCTGAGATCGCACTACAGTGGGGGAAAAGGGCATATACACTGTCAATACTATTTTTGGTGAAATGGATTTTCGGCGATTTGGATCCTATGTCAGGCATTTTCGGCAAAATGGCTTTTTGGAAAAATAACAGTGATCCATGTGTGTGTGTGTGTGTGTCTGTGTGTGTGTGTGTGTGTTTGTGTGTATTTGCATGACTGCCCTTGGTTGACCCACATGTCAGCTTGTTGCCCATTTGCCTCAGTTTGATGGCCTCATAGCTTTCTGCTGTCATGCTGTGACCATTCTTACCCTGTCCTATAACAGCAGCAGCAGCAGTAATGGACATGTCATTGCTTTCAACCCTACTACACCAGTGTGCTTATCGCATGGCTAGCACTACTGCTGCCTGTAACATGGCTCTTTGTTTTACTTTGCAATGCTTTTCTCAGAATGCTAGCACTATGCTGGTCCAAATCAGAATCACACAGTGTCATTCAATAAGTACCTCTATATATAACACTGAACCACTAAGCTGCAAATGTTTCTTGATACCTTTTTTTTATGCATGATCTCAGCTTGGCTTAAGATTTTTGTAAACAAAATACTTTTTTTTAAACTGAGACCAGATCTCAATAAATTGCGGTGTGATTTCATTATAAAAACATTATTACTGAGGAAATGTAAACAAACACTGTTGAGAGATTTAGTAAGATTTCCTAATCTGTGAAAATTGCTTACTCTAAAATGCTATAACTGAAAATAGGCAAGCCTGGTTATCATTTTACTTTAATCACTGCAAGCTTTTGTTATTTCTTGATGGTTTCCATGTGATTTCTCTATGTCACACAGTCTGCATCAGTTGAAACAAGTAACGTTTTCAACATCAGTTCATGATTTCTTGCTGCCCCATATACACATATATATACTTTCCAGGGGAACAGATGTTTGAAAGGAATTATCATTGTGTACAACTGTCTATAAAACTACATATATAGAACAAGTCTGTAGCTGCATTTGAATGTTATTGTTTTATTTTCATATATTTTAAGTTCCAAATTTCTATTACATATCTGTCCATAGATAGACAGATATGAACCCCCCACAGACATCATGTATTTTGAGAAGGGGGGTAACTGCTCCTGCACTTCTACAATCCCTGCCAATTGCATTTATAAAACATCTAAGACTTCTCTACAGTGGGACTAGGATAAATTCCCCAGTCCCCATTGTGCATGATCTTGTACAAATTTAAAGCTGGCAGAAGCGATCAAGTGAATTTCAAACAAAACATCCATTATTATGAACACTGGATTATACGGAATGTTTCCATAGTATATGTGTGCATAAAATATATATATATATATATATATATATATATATATATATATATATATATATATATATATATCCCCAAAAAAACTGAAATTGAAAATAAGTGAGAAGCTGTGCAAGATAGCTCGTCAATATCATATTATCATATGATGTAAATGGTGAATGCTATTTCATCGTACCGATAATACTGAAACAACAAAATATTGAACAAATGGAACAGCAAATTTTTTCCAAGGGGGAAAAAATTTGCTTCCCCGTAAAAAAAAAAAATGAATAAACTTAAACACAAATTTAAGTGGGGGGCTTCACCCCCCACACCCTTCCCCATGTGGGGGGCTGTGCACCTCACATTCCCCCTACTTAAATATACCAACTCAGAGATCGCACCATAGTGGAGGAATTGGCAAAGTCCCGAAGACGGTCCATTGAATTTTTTCCCTGGGGAAAAAATTCAGTGTTCTGTGACTTTGCTATTTTGCCATTTTGACAGTATAGGATCGACTAAATAGCATTCACTATTTAGTCCACTCGATAGCGTATTATGGACCTCAAGATGCCTATGGCTTACACTGCTGTCATTCTATTTTATATATATATATATATATATATATATATATATATATATATATATATATATATATATATATATATATATATATATATATATATATATATATATATATATAGTGTGTGTGTGTGTGTGTGTGTGAGTAGACTTTTATGATGGAAATGTTCTGAATTGGACAGTTTTGTCATTATTGGTTCATGCACTTTGTTTCATTGCCTACTGGAAAAATGTTCAAACAATAAATTTAAAATGCACTCTAAGTCTAACAAGTATGCTGTATTTCACAAGGAATATAATTTAATAAAGTCAGGAAGGTGTATCAAAGAACACATGTATGTTTCTTGTTTTCTGTGCAAGGGGCCTATGATTTGAAATCAGCCCAAAGATAATCTTTATCTACCACTAGCCAGATGCATTTTCTTTGGATGTGGTGTGGGTTTCAGTGCTGTTTCAATGAATGTGAGTTTCAAGGGCAGAATAGTTTTAAAGCCAAGTCTATTTTCATTGTGAGACAGTATTGCTTTGTTTGGCAGATGTCTATTAGTGTTTGTGCATTTGTGCATTGTGCTATAAAATGTAAAAATAAAATCCAAATAATCATTGTAGAAGTAAAGCAGTATGCACACATTAGTGTTTATGGTAAATGGAGTGAAATAGCCAGGTAATGGGACACTGGAATGGCTGCAGGGGGACTCTGTTGCCATATTTTGGTTACCTGTTCTTCAGTTTGCATTTGAAAGTTGGTATCCCAAAATTCCATTGGAGTGGGTGGGGTTATGTAATTATGTATGCACATTTTATGTTAATCAGCATACAGATTAGTACCTATTTTTCATGGGCCTTGTCCAGATTTTTGATGTTTCCAGGTTGAGAGGTATGAGACCCTCCATGGCAAAGCCCAGGTTTTTTCTGAATTCGTACTTAACAGTATCACTTACAGTGATCCTGTTGACTTAGCCAACCTGCTAGCAGATAGGATCAGCACAAACATCACCCCCTGTCCCCTCCCAAAGCCCCTTTCAACATCTCCAATACTTTTTCTGCACCTCACATCTCCATAGATCAAGTGCTAAAGGCCTATTCAAGGCAAAAGAACACAGCTTACATGGGACCTGATAGTATCCCATGCTGTTTTCTGCACCATCTCCAGCAAGTACTGGCTTCGCCATTGAGCACCCTTCAGGCTTCATTCCAGCAGAGTGGAGAACTGCCATTGTTATCCCCTTGCACAAAAGGTGGTGTCACTACTGACCCTGGAGACTATCATCCCATTAGCTTGACAAGTCTGATCTGCAAAGCCATGGAGCATATTATTATGGATCTCATAAACAAGGACAAAGGCAATCTCTGAGCACTTGACCCCATCCAGTTCAGATTTGTCAAGGGCAGATCTTGCCTGTTGAAACTGGTTGACTTCATTGAGACTGTCATCAATTCCTGGATGAGGGAAAGTCAATACACACAGCTTACCTTGACTTGGCCAAGGCCTTTGATACAATCTTCAATTTGGGCATCACTGAAAAGCTAACACAACTTGGTGTAAATCCCTGTCTCATCAGGTGGGTGGCCAACTGGCACAGCAACAGGATCCTCAAGGTCAAAATAGGCACCTCCACCTCCAATAGCAGACCTGTCACTAGTGGAGTTCTCCAGAGATCTGTCCTGTGACCCCCCCCCTACTGTTTAGCATCTACTTCTCAGAGGTCCAGGCAAAGACAAAAGGCCTGTGGCTGACCAGATTTGCAGATGACTGTAAGTTGGGTGCTGTCATTGACTCCCCAAATGATGTTAACATATTGCAAGGTGGTCGCTCAACAACTAATGATGGATGCCAACGTCATGGCTTCAAGCGAAACACACAAAAAAAAATGTATCATCATACATTTGGCGGAAACACAGCCTCTACTGCTTACCACATCAACGGCAACCCCCCTAAATGCACAACCTGTGGTGAGAGACCTGAGTACTCAGGTTGCTAACAATCTCACATTCAACCATCGTGTAGTGGCAGTGGTCAGAAAAGACTTTTACTTGATTCATCTCATAAGTAAAGAGATTGCATCCAGAAAAAATGAGGTTATTACCTTTCTATACTCCTCCCTTATTAGACCAATAATTGAGTATAATGCCCCATTTGGTATGTACCTCTCCAAACATCTGCACCAACTGGAAAGGCCACATAAATACCTCACAAAGAGAATCCATGGCCTCCAACACCTGTCCTATGTGGACAGGCACAAATCACTATTACTCAACTTGGTATCGTACAAATTGCTCAGAGGTGAACTGTGTCTCACCTACAAGGCAATCTAAGACTCTGCCCTACTAGAGTTGCTCCATATCCATAAGTCTAACTCTTCACACATTACCCACTCAAAAGGCCTGAATCTAATATGCAACATCAACAAAACCTGCTGGAAAGACAGATTTGTCTTCCAAGGCTGCCCCATCTCTGGAATAGACTTCTCATGCAGGTCAAATACAGTATCTTGCTTACTCTCTTCAAGTGCAACCTTGATGAGTGGATGGGAAACCACAAATTTGTCCCACGGGTTCCACCTGTCTTCCTCATTGACAGGGGTGACAAAGTGCTGACTGAGGTTTCTTTTTGGGGATAAGCTCTTGGCTAGGCTTGCAAGGGCCCCAGGGCCATTAGCCTAGTAACGTCCTATGATCCTATGATATCTTGTTCATATCTGCTGTCACCTCATCTGACCCTGCTACATTCCCTGACTTCTTTAACCTTAGTGCTGTTCTTACTAGTTCTAGTATGGGCTCCTCCTCTTCTTTCATCATTGGCTGTGTCTAGGAAAGTACAGCTTCTCTGGGCTTTTCTTCATTCAGAAGCTGCTGGAAGTACTCCTTCCATATGCATTTGATTTCCTGTGGCTTGGTGAGCAGATTGTTGTTGTGCTCCCTTATGAAGGGTGTCTTACTATCTTCTTTATCTTTCTGTCTTTGCTTTGCAACCTGATACAGCTTTTTTGTGCCATCTAATTAGTCACTTTCCAAAAGCTGGTGGAGTGCCTGTGATGCCTTGTTCTTTGCTGTTGCAATTGCTGTCTTTACTAGCCAACCAACATTCCTTCTTAGTCTACTTTTTTTCACTCCTGCTTTCTTTTGATGACTTTCTGGGCTTTTATATTCCACCACCAGCTTTCCTTGTGTACCTTGCTTCCATACCTGACTTGGTCACATATCTGTTTTATTGTTTTCACAAATGCTGTTTTGAGCCACTGCCATTCTTCTTCAGCTCCACCTATTTCATCTTCTTCCTGAGATGCCAGAGCCCTGATTAATTCCATGAACTCTTGTGCTTTATCTCCAGTCAACGTCCAGGTCTTCAGCCTAGTCTCTGTTACTAACCTTACATCCTTCTCTGACCACTCCTTGTAGGTGATTGTGGCGACCAATGGTTTATGCTGTAGAATGGCTGTTTAACATCTCATCCAAATGATGGCACACTCAGGAGTTCACCCCCACCTCTACCCAGTGCTGTAGTGTCAGCAGTCATTCTAGCTGGTGTGGGAATATAACCTACAGCCTTCTGCACCCAAGGCAAGTGTGCAACTTGTTGGACCACTGACACTGTTAAAAAGGAAAACAATGCTAACTTTTGCTTTTCTTATATGGTACTGTAACATCAATTTGTATAGATAAAAATACAATCAATTTGTATAGATAAAAATACATTCCAGAATGGGCAAAATGGGCACTTATTACTATTAGCTGATAAGGATGTTATTGAATCCGAAACAATAGAGTTCAACACTGTATTGTCTATTCATAAGTAGGACATTTCTTACCAAAAATTTACAGCTCTTCCTTCATTTAGGGAAATGACAGCTTTGATAGGCTGTATAGTGTTTATCAACCAATATTTTATATATTACTTTATTCCTGTTGTATGTTTAGAACTTTGTTGATTATGATGAGGCACATAAACATTTCTCTAATGTCTTTCATCCCTACTTTTCTCAAAAGTAAGTCTGCTGAGTTCTGTTACTTGGTATTTGTAAGCTTTTGGAATCTCTCTTATGTCATTCCTGTTACAGTTATCTAAGCTGGTTGCATTCTTACTAAGCACTTGTGGGACAGAATTCTCCAGAACACAGTATTTAAGACAGAGACTTGTAGCTTTCTCTAGAAGGGATGGAAGAGACAATACATAGTCCCTCATGTTGTTCTGCCCAATTGCATGTTTACTTTTAGGTTAACTGACATGATGAGGTCCAGATCCATTTTCACTTTAGTTGGTCATTCAGATCAGCAAATACATTCTAATACACTGTTTGTTTCTGAGTCAGAGTGATAAATGTTTGACAGTATAATTTATCATTAAAGATACAACATAATAACTGATGCGTCTGCCCTGCTGCAAACTTAGATCAGAGTCTCCTAGGTCTATATGTTAAATTATGTGACTAAATAAGCTATTTAGTTAGGCTGATCCTTCCAAATGCTCATTGGCCAAACTTAGAATCAGATAGGTCTGTACCACTGATCACAGCGAGTGATAACAATCAACAAAGAAAAGTTTAAATAATTCATTCTGCTCCATCAGCACAAATTATCTCTTTTGCCATGTACCATGAGTCTTTTGCCATTCATTTTAAACATCCTATAATGGTATATTATTTTCCTGGTAATTCTAAATTAGAAAATAAATTCTGATAAGGGAGAAGTGCTATCATACTTGCAAAAACATAGTAAATGACAAATAGTCCACAGAGGTATTAGCTTAATTCACACAGATATTTAATACATGCAGAAAAGTATTCAGTTTGTATTGTCTTCAGGTTGAAATGCAATAAAACAGCTATTTCTATGAAACACACACACACGCAAACACACATTATAAATATATATATATATATATATACATATATATATATATATATATATATATATATATATATATATATATATACACACATATATATATATATGTATCTGTATCTGTGTGCGTGTGTGTGTGTGTGATGCTTTTCTTGATACAGTGTTTATGTAATTTAGAGGAAGGCAAGATACTAAGAAAGAGGAAGTCATAGACTTTAAACTATATAGAGACTACAGCAGATACTGCAGTAATCCAGACAACTTACCATCTTCGCAGTTTGTTCCACCATAGCCAAAGGGACATCTAGATCAAAAAATACAGAATAATGAAATACAAAACACACTGATTCATACATTTATTGCAGATAGATATGCTTACAAATAAAGCAAAGGAAAATAACCATAACTCACCATTATGTAATATTTAACCAAGTGTAGAGGTTTAAGAATATATTTTTCATCCAGTTTTATGCCATTATCATTATTACCAAAACTCAGCAGGATAGCTTGGAATGGCTTGAGCCAGCTGTAAGTGATTTGAGCCTAGTGTATAGTGCTGCATATTTCATGAAAGCCATGAATAGAATATATCACCAAACAGCATGAGCTTGTGTCTGCTAGCTCTGAACAACAAAACATAGTAATATTCAAATACACAATGTGTGTGTGGACATAGCCGGCTTTAGGCACCAGCGAACCCTGCGGTCCCTGGGGGCCCCCTGTTCCCTAGGGGCCCCCAACCATGGTAAGTTATCTTACCCTGATGTTTTGTAACATGTCTGTCAAACCAGCAAAAGCTAGTACAGCATTCTTGTATACTTAATAAATCACATGGGTAATAACTCTTATTTATATCCCCCTTTAAAATTCAAAGATATTTCTGGTTGTATTAACAGTGTTTTGTCAACTAACAGGCATCAGAATTCCATTAAATATTTTACCACTGACATAATGCCCCTGGGTTAGTTAACCCCTGCTGTTGGACATTTTCTCCACTAAAGCTAACTACATAGCCAGCTTTAGTTCCTGCTATACTCATGGCTGCAGGGGCTCCCTTAATCATCCTTGACTGTGTGGGGGCCCCACAAAAGCCGCTGCTGGCTGGGGAAAATGAGGAAGAGGAAATGTATTAATTTCCTAATTAAGCTCTTTAACCTGAACAGGGCTGTTATATGACCCTGTTAGGATGAAGTTGATAATGAACATGAGCAAATTAAGCACAAGAGAGATCAGCAGCCTAGAGTGACTTATCTCAGTGCAAGTTTTGGATTTTAAGAAGAGCTGATACTTCCGATCATCAGGGATGGTTTTCTCTTTCAGGGAGTTTTATAAATACAAACAGAACACCAGATACTATAACTCTCAATTTCTTTGCTTAAGAATTCAATGCAATCCCAAAAATAATAGAATAAAGGCTCAGTATCAGGACTACATTTTAAATATTACTCTAATTTGCTTAAAAAGTTAATACGATAACACCTTTTGCATCAACACGTATTATTGGACAATAATTATAAAACTCAGATATCTGGATTGATTGACTGTTTGTAATCCTGAGTGATTTACCAGCAAATCAAACTTTAACAAAGGTGAAAGCAAACATATGAACAAAATCAGAGAAGATCTGTGAAATCAGGGACAGTGACAGGTATGCATTACTCCTCAATGAGGGAAATAAGTGACTTACCCCTGCTGCTGTTTGACAACTGCTAAACAGCAGTCACTGATCTGGTGTGGCAGTACCAGTGCTGCATAATATATTGCTATTTGTTGAAATAAGTACTAAACTAGTACCACTATGGCTTATGCGTGTGTGTGTGTGTGTGTGTGTGTGTGTGTGTGTGTGTGTGTGTGTGTGTGTGTGTGTGTAAAAAATATCACTGATTTTTATATGTGCACGCACCCAATAATGTCAGGACACAGACATTATTCTTCTGGGTATCAGTAAAAAATGTACCTAACAAGTAATTATATTTCAAAAGTAAGACATAAAATATATCACAGAACATTCAGACAATTAGATATTCTTGGAGTATGGTGCCCTCCCTCACCAGACTGTATAAATGGATACTGGGGGCTTCCTTAATCATCTTTGACTCTGTGGGGGCCCCCACAAAAGCTGTTGCTGGTTGAAGAAAAATGAGGAGAAAAAATGTATCAGTTTTCTGATTGAGCTGCTTAACCTGAACAGTGCTGAAATATGACCATTTTAGGATAAACCTGATACTAGCCTTTGGTTTCAACCACACCCATTCTAAAACCAGCCCTGCTCAAATGTGTGTGACAGAAAGCTGCTGTAGGTTATGGGGGGCTGGGGATTGTGTGGTTATTACAACTTTAATTTTCATCACAGTCAAACTTTAGAGGTGTGCACATGAAGTCATTACAGCTTGTGTTTGAGCTGAAGACAGTGAGGTCATTGTTTATTTACTTTTCTCACACGTCTCAGAGGTGTAAAAAGAAGGTTACTATAGCTTGTGTAGGGGTGGTGTACTCTCTAGGACCCACAAATTAGAATATATTACTGAAATCATTCTCACAATCACACATTAGGCACATATGCATAGGGCTGACTTTGAGGGTTAGGGGTGAGGAAGCATGCTATGTATATGTATATCAGCAGTCACTTGAAATATATGACTAAGGCAAGTTAAAGAAAAAATAAGACTAAAATTCTTTTCTTTTTCATGATTTTTCATTAGGCCACCATTGGAGTAAAATGCTGAGAATATGCTGAGAAGATGCTTTTAAATGCATCCCAGACCATCTGTAACCCTATGGCTTCTTGGGCCCTTGATTATTTGAGTTATTTCCTAAATGATTATTCTGTGCTGTTTTGTTCAGGAAAGGAGTGTTGAAAAGGATGCAAGGAAAACTAAAGTTGAACAGCAACAGTGAATTTCTTTCCTTAATCATAATTTCTGTTCAAGCCATTATTGGATAAAAAGGTTGTGTAAAAAGAAAAAAAAAATTAAATGCACTTCAGAACATAAAGAAAATTATTACTTCTTGAAAAAGCTAAGAGTAAGGCAAAATGTGAGGAAAAGGAAGAAAAAAGTAATGTGCATGGTATGAGGAGCCCAAAAAGGGGGGTGGGGATCAGAGAAGAGGACTGGGGGTTGTGCCGGGAGTGTTGAAACAGTAGGCGTAGTCATCAATTCATTTAAGTCAAGACCTGTACCTAGAGTTATTGCAATGTATCATTGTTGCAACTAAATGCCAGTAACTGTAAGTGCCCCTTTTTAGACAGGTCAGCATAGTGTGGTGTATAGGCCTGTTGTAAAGGATGTAAGAGCTTGTAGCTACAGGTCTGTCTATGAGCACTACTTCTAAAAGTTTGCACAACTAAAAGGTTTCTTAGGAGGGGTGGCACTGACAGAATGATACTTATACTGGAAGTGCCTAGGGGACCCCCGACCTGACATTTGCTGGGGGCCCCAAAATGCTAACACCAGCCCTGCGTGTGGAACTAGGTCAAAAGAATGAGACTAAACTAGCTGTAGTGGTACGTGGGATACTGGCATTCCAGGCTTACAAGATATGCAGCATTATTCTGCAAGAACATCTACAAAGTTGAAAAAAGAAATGCTGAAAATTGAACCATATGCCTTCCAGTTAAAAAAAAAAAAAAAAAAAAAAAAAAAAAAAAAAAAAAAAACAGGCAAACTGGCTCCCACTTCCTTCATGCAGCTGGGGAGCTCTGGGCTTTCTGTGTAAATATAATCTCTTTCACGGTCACTACACCTCAGCAAAAAGTACAGTTCCCTGTCATGCAGTAAAGTCAAGCACAAGGTTTGTGTTGAGTCTTTTACATGTTGAACCCTTTCACATTCATACTTTTGCTTACTTAGGTTCATTACAAATCACTTTATCAACATTCCATAACTTGATTTCTTTTTCACCCTATACACACCATACTATACCATAAGTAGTGGTAGAACAATTTACAAAACTTCTATGAAGAATTCACAGATGCCAGCTGTATAACTGCAAATCATGGCTATGTAAATGTAGCAATCAGTTGCTACAGTTTAAAAGGAAATAAGATATATATTTTTTCTTTTTTTTACAATAGAAGCTGTTTAGTGCTTTGTATGTTTGTGGCATAAACTATAATAACTTGTAGCAATCAGTTACTAAAACTGAAAAGGCAAGAGTAGCTCTATTTTTAAGAGCTGATGAACGTAAGCACTATGTATGTGGCATAAACTGTAGTAAATGCTTGCAACCAATGTTGTAAGCAGTTGCTACAGTTTAAAATGAAAGAATAGGACATTTTTTGCTCAAATACTTTATGCCCAGGGAGTACCAGATTGGTAGATCACACGAGGTGCCAGCATAACTGCCACAGTTCTGCATGCAGTGTTAATGAAATGTTAAATAAAACTTTTGTTGGGCTGTGAATGGCACACTATGTACTGGACTTCTTCACATACAACACATAGAAGGGAGGCTTCAGTGTCAAGGAACATAATTGCTTGCATTTATCATCACAACCTTAGTAAGTGGCAGTGTCACAGAAGGTATATGTAGAGTCTTTCACAAGGGGCATACTATGTCAAAAATATCTTCCAGTGAGATGGAAGGCCTCTAAGACCACTAAGAGACCATGACTGAGAGGGTATGTGCTACTATGTGGTACTAGTCTAGGGTCTATATGCTGACCTGGAGTGGCAGAGCTTGGGGCCCCTCATGACACAGATGTGTGCTGCTGTGAAAATCTGGTTTGTATGGAGTCTGCTGGTCAGCTGTGCTGTCCCTGGAGGCTGGCAGGCATGTCTGTCCATGATATGGCATGGTAGAGTGTGTTATGTTTAGACTTCTAGGTGCAGACTGTGCTCATTGCATTGGCTTCCCAACATGACTACCCTGTGTATGTTTGTACTGATCATGACAATAAAAAAGCACCTCTGGACAGGAAAGTGATAGTGGCACTAGCTGACCTCCACAATGAGGTGGATATGCAGTGATGTATGCCAGCATGGTGCTCATAAGATCTGGCATGCTGGTGTGTCTGGACTGTATGGCCTCTCAGAAGCAGCAGCAGTGCTGTGGTGCATCCCCATGGATGCCATACTACATCTTCATATAGAAATGGTGAGCTTCATACTGTCTGAAGGATAGCCCTGCACATCTGCTGATTGATCCTTAGTGCTGCTTGCATAACAAGGACTGTCTGTGACATGTGATGGAGGAAAGAATCTCTGGTAGGCTGTTGTTTACTGGGTGCACACACATCCAATGCAGTGTGCTACTCTGCATCGGCAGCCACAGGGGGACTAAGACTGGTGCTCTCAGTCATAGGGAGGTAATGAATACTCATGCTGTAAATCCTCTACCACGGATGTTGGGTGAAACTACACTGTTTGCTGGGTGAAAGACAGCCTCCAAGTGAGGTAAACACTGATAGTATGTCATGTGACTGGTACTTGCTTTGTGTTTCAGCAATAGCCTTAGATCCTGTATGTTTTCCTGCTCCAACCTGTACAGAGGTCACTGTAGAAGTGGTCCAGTATGGGTATATGCAATGCAAGAGAAAAGAGAGTAAACAGTTAGTACCTGTGAAGTCCTGTTCTCTGCATGCACATGATGTACATGAAACTGTGTGCATTTCTATCCGTTTATCTCTCTATCTATCTATCTATCTATCTATCTATCTATCTACTTGTCTGTTGATCTATTTTTATCTAACTGAAGTAGAAAAATTATCCAAGTGGACCATTTTCACAGCCTGAGAAATATAATGTATAATGACCACATAACTACGCTAACATTGTCATATGCCTAAATACCTGATGTGTTTATGAGACACATTTATTTATTTATTTACATATTTTATTTTATTTACATTTGCTAACTGGGTAGTCTCCAACTGGGTCGGTAGCCCATTTTCAGTGGAGACCTGGGGAGAAAAGCTCCAGTGATAGAAAACAATTAGTAACAACTAAGCTAAAAATTAGACATAAAAATATATGTTAATAAAAAGTAATTAACAAAATTATTTAGACAGCAGACATAGAGCATACCATAAAAAATCTATCAGAGACAAACTAATCAATTCAAAACTTTGGAGATAAGCACTGTTTAAAGGTGTTGAAGAGAGCTGTGAAGTACTAGAAGAGAGGAATTATCCAGGAAAATTACAGGGGTAGAGCCAGTTGTATTTGAGATATTCTTTTAATTTTATTTTAAAAGGAGAATATCTGTGAATGTTTTGGATGTGCTCAGGAAGAACATTCCAGGTCCTAGCTATTTTATTTGAATAGAGGGAGTCACGAGTCACCATGGCAGTTGTGAGACTGGGTTACTTTTAGAAATAGCCTGTTGGAAGACCTAAGGGACCTGCTGTTGACATGTGGTTGGACCAGGCTCGAAAGTACAGGGCAGTTACTGAGGTTGTGAATGATTTTGTGGGTGAAGGTGAGTTAGTTTAATGTTAACAGGTTGGGAAGTTCAAGCTAGTTAAGTTGCTGTAGAGTGGAACAGTGATGAGCTTTATAGAGATGATTGGCGGCAAATGTTGCTATTTTGTTGTAGCAGGATTCTAGGTTATTAAAGTCAGCCTTACACTGGTGGGTGAAACTGTGTAAGCAGTAGAAAATGGTAGATAGTGAGATATAGCCATTGCTAGTCTGTCTTGGTGTGTTAGGTAAGATTTGACCCTGTAGTCATCTCCAAGTTTGGCATGGACTTTTTTTGATAGTTAAAGAAATATGTATATCAAATTTTAGCCTATCATCTATTGTAACCTCTAGGAGTTTGGTCTGATTTGTAGGCTCAATTTTGGTTCCAGTGGAGGATTGAATAAAGAGAGGTAGTGAGCAGGGCTTGAAAGATTTGTTTGTGAAAATCAATACCTTAGTCTTATTTGGGTTTAGGATGAGTTGGTGGTTAGATAGGTAGGTTTCAATTTCCTGAAATGATTTTTGCATTTTGTCTTGAAATTCTTGGGGGGAAGGGACTCAGCAGATAAGAGATGAATCATCTGCATCTTGCTTGATTGTGGCAAGTTGGATTGCTAAATTTAGGTTGTTGATAAATATGACAAAGAGAAGGGGGCCAAGCATGGATCCTTGGGGTACTCCAGTGGATACTGGTAGTAGTGGTGAGAGATTGTTCTTCCATTTTCTAGCCTGTTGATGGTAGGTGTGAAACCATGTTAGGGATGATGAACTGAGATTGTAAGCAGCAAGTTTGTTGCGTCTATATCACGTTATCAAAATCTTACTAAATCGAATCACTAAAGGTCAACCTCTAATGATCGATGTAGTAAAACATCGAATAATGTTTAAAATAAATAAATAAATAAATAAAAACTAACTAGTGTAGGCAGAGGGGCAAGCCCCCCTGCACCCCCCACCCCCCCCACTTAAATATTCCAACTCTGAGATCGCACTACATTGAGGTAAATGGAAATCTCCCCCTACGGAGATTTCTGTTTACCTGCACAATGTTCTGCGCTTTCGATGTTGTGGTCTTGACAATATCAGCTTCAATATCGTCGGCTTTCGACATTGTGAAGTAGACCCAGTTTGTTGAGTAGTGGTTGGTGGGAAATGGTATCAAAAACTTAGACATATCCAGGAAAATTGCTTAGACTAGCTGTCCATTGTTCTTCAGGTGATGAATAATGTCAGTAAAGAATATTAATGTTGTGCTTGTACTATGCTTAAGTCTAAAGCCATGCTGAGTGTTTGATAGTAGGTTATTAGTGATGAGGTGATTAAGGAGTTGTTGGTGAATACATTTCTCTAAGATTTTGGCTATGGATGAAAGAATGACAATGGGGAGGTAGTTTGAGATATCTCTAAGGGCTGCCTTTGTGAAGGGGAATGATGTGAGAAATTTTCCAGAGGTGAGGCACATACTATTTGGAGATAGAATGATTGATTAGTATAGATGAAGGATAGGTGATGGATGAAGCAGCTACTTTGTGGAATTTGTTGGGTACTTGGTCGGCAACAAGGCAATAGGGTTTTAGTTTGCTTAGGAGCTTATTTATGTAAGAAGTTTGAATGGGTTTAAAGAAGAAAGAGTTTTTGGTCATAGTGGTAAGGGAGGGGACTGTGAGTGGTAGATTTTGGTGGCTATCTAGGAGGGAGGTGATAGAGTTAATAAAGTGAGATTTGAACTGGGAGGCTAAAGATTCAGAGGTATTAGATGTGGAAGGAGTGAGGGTGGAGGTTTTTCCATGGTTGAGGAGGTAGTTAATATTTTACCAGAACTTTTGTGGGTTGTGTAGGTACTTTTGTTGACAGGTTTGGAAGTAGTTTTTTTTTTTTATCATTGTTGATTTTTTTCTTAGTTTGGTTTCTTAATTGCTGATATGAGGTGAGATTATTTTCACTTTTGGTGTAATGGTATAGAGCCCTGGTGTTATCCCTTTGTTTAATTAGATATTTAGTGTCATTAGAAAGCAGTGCTAATTGTTTGAATTTCGAGCATATTTTTCTGGTGGCAGATTATGTAGGATGTCAAGAGATTTGTTGTTAAAGAATTCTACCGCAAGGCCAAGTTGTAGGTTTTTTAATGGAGACTGTTCGCAACTTTTTTTAATAGATTACATATATCGAAGAGAAATTGTTCTTACTGTGGGTGTATTTGAAGGGAATGTAAGATTGGGTTTGAATTTTTCTTTTAACTAAAAATGTAGGGGCATGGTCACTAAGGTTGACAAGTAGGCAGCCTGGTTGGTAACCCAGGTTTGGCTTGTAATGACTCTTTTTTTATAATGTTTGTCAGTGCAAGTGGGATAGCTTATAGTTTGGGTGAAATTGTATAGACTGATAAAGTTTGAAGATCAGTTAGAGGAGTAGGAGAGCCAGTCAAGATTAAAGTCACCTAAGATGATAGTTTCTTGGCTGAAAGAGGTGCAAGACTAAGAGAGGAGGAATTCTATGCTGGGAAGATTGTTGCCAGGGGGCAGGTAGGCAGCTATGATAATAATGACTTTGTAAGGATTAATTTGCAGGCATGTGATTAGAATTTCTACTTTGTGGATGTCTGATGAAGTACAGTTTAGTTTTTCCAGTTTTAGAGAGTCATTAAACATAACAGCTACACCTCCACCTCTTTTGTTTAGTCTATCTTGAACCCATTGCTCTTTGTGCCTTGCCAACACTCTGTATGGGCACAGTTGCTGTGCACACATTCTTTGTTAATAACCCATCCCATCTCCCGCTAATATCATATGGTTAGAAAAAGCCAACACCCATGTCAACTGCCCATGTGTGACATCCATGCCTTAGTCTCCTTGGAAAAACACTAAGAATTATTCAACAGCTCTTAGGCTTCCAGTGTTATATAGTTTCCGTCTAGTGGCTGACCTTTCTGCTCCACTGCTACTCAGCATTTATTCTTGCATGCCCACCTTGTCATGTTCATGTCATATTTCTGAAATATCTCCAATGGTGGGGCAGTTAGAACACAGGGTTAAGGCTTTGAGCTGTAGTTCCAGTGGTACAGATCTTGAATTCCTCATTTGTCTACTGTTCAAACTTGAGGAAGTCACTAAACCAGAAAGTGTTTTGGGGCAACTGGAAATTTGGTCAAAGCTCCTCAGTGTTCCACTGGACTGCAAGTCTAGTAACAACTTATAACATATATATATATATATATATATATATATATATATATATATATATATATATACATATCTATACTTTCCTACAACGAAAATTCACTTTTTCGAAATGGGAAAATACATACCCACTTAAGCAAAAGTGCACTTTAAATAAAGTACAGTTTCACATAAGCTCACTAGACTGAACCTACCGCACCACAATGGAGGACATTGAAAAATGGGCTATGTCCTCCACTGTGGTGCAATAGTCATGGTCCTTAGGGTTAGGGCATGGGCCAAGGTAAGGGGATAGCCCTACTAACTATCCCCTTACCCTAACCCTAAGGTACCATGACTATCGCACCAAAGTGGAGGACATAGCCTGATTTGGAATGTCTTCCACTGTGGTGTGATAGTCATGGACCTTAGGGTTAGGGCACAGGTCAATGTAAGGGGATAGCCCTACCAACTATCCCCGTACCCTAACCCGTGCCCTAACGCTAAGGTCCGTGACTATCACACCACAGTGGAGGACATAGCCAGATTTGGAATGTCTTCCACTGTGGTGCGATAGTCACTGACCTTAGGGTTAGGGCACGAGTCAAGGTAAGGGGATAGCCTTACTAACTATCCTCTTACCCTAACTCTTGCCCTAACTCTAAAGTCTGTGACTGCTAGCCTGTCGGTCTAGTGGGTTCGCGAGAGTGCACTTTCTCATTAGTGTGGGTGTACTTTTGAAGTTCGAAGTAGTGAACTTTCATTCTTCAAAAGTACACCGATATATATATATATATATATATAAACATTAATTTGTTGTACAATTCTCATCACCCACAGCACTTGATATTGTGAAATATTTTGCCTCTGACATGTGGTCCCACAGAGGAGGCTGTTGTACAACTTCACTCCCTAACAGGTGGCACCCATGGTTATTCAATCTCTGTATGAGGAGGTCATTCTCAGCTTTCCATTATCGAAACTCTGCATTCCATTGGCTTTGAAGGACATGAAGATAGTTATGAAAAGAAGGGACAAAGCTGTAGGTTGTTGACTGCTGGGGACAGTATATGACCAAATGCACACAGTGGATTGCCATGGATATACAGAAATACAACTGGACCAGGGGGATAGTCTACTGATACCTCAGAGTAGTGGTAGGGTCAGATAGTTAACATCTACAGCTGGGGTAGCTGTCATAATGACCACAGGTGTGTACTTGAGAGGTTGGCCTTCACAGACAACATGGACTGGGTTACTTAGGGAGTCACAAGTGACAGTGGGTTACCTATTCACAGTCTCAGAGATGCATTTGTGTAAGCCCATCTCAGCTGCCCCACAGGATAGATACACATTATTTCTGTGTTGGATAAATGAGACAGGATAGAAACAGACATTTCTGATATAGGTTCTTAGGTTCATATGTTTATAGGTAAGCATTAGGCTAGATGTCCTTGTGGGCCATTTTAAGCCTATCAGTTTCCCTCAAGGGGGAAATCAAACTCTGTATATTGTGTTTGTGAGGTAAATATACCTCTCAACCTCTTTATGTAAGTCAAACAGAAGAGGGGGACAAAGGCCCCAAAATAGGGACAGATTTTTAAAAAAGTTGGTAGAATAACAGGTTTTATATTATCACACTTTTTCTGGAATATTTGAAGTCTCATACTCAAATATATATCATTATTTAGTGACATCAATCCTCAGTGACTTCTCAGAAAACTGTAGATTTTATGAGAAACAGAACAAAAATCTGGACATTCTGTGGAAATCTGAACAGCTGACAAGTATGGAAATAAACACCTTAGCCATTATGCTAGACTATGCAATCCTGTTTCTGGTATGTATCACATTTCTGTGAATTCTGGTCTCAGTTTAAGAGAGTTACTGTGGTATAACTGCTTTGTAAACAAGGAGCTATATTCAGAAGGGTTACTGCAACATTTACCTCTATTGACACCTTATGGCAAACATTTCCAGTTCAGAGACAGCCCTATCATGATACTACATCAAGAAGAGGTGCAGTACCAAAGTAGGCTGTTTCAATGACCTACTGCAAATGCTAATAATATATTCCAGAGATGGCACATATTAAGAAGCCATGAAATTTCCCCCACCCCCCAGAAATACCTGATTTAAAGAATTTATGCATTGCTCAGCTATGTAAGTTACACTGGCCAAAAGCTCATGTTCACCTCCTTGTGTTAGTGATAAGTGCTAGGGAGTTTACTGAAAAGGTAGAGTTGGTGTGTGTGTGTGTGTGTGTGTGTGTGTGTGTGTGTGTGTGTGTGTGTGTGTGTGTGTGTGTGTGTGAGTGTGTGTGTGTGTGTGAAATAACCGAATATTGCAATATGGTTGGGGGACACTATACACCAGGGATAACTCTTTATAGCATGCCTAAAGGCACTTAAAAAAATAATATACAAAAGTTTTGCAGCATGAAAGATGTGATGCAGTGGAAGGAATTACTCTTTCTATTGTGACTTAGATGCTCTTAAAGATTCAAAACATTTTTCATCAGCACTCCCACAATGCATGTTAGCTCCGTGTGCCACTACTAGATACCAGGGGTACTTGATAAACATTTTCTATGTTTTTAAAATTAAAAAAAATATGTCAAGTAAAAGGGGTGGGAGATTTCAAAACCTGCACTCTTGAAATTCTAATACCTGGCATTATTCAAATAATGTGATAGTCTGTGAGTTAGGAGGGAGAGAGCACCTATAACAGGCAATAGCAGGGACACACAGTTGAGAAGGGTAACGGAATGTTTGTGTGGGGGAGGTTTGCAACAAAGCTAGGTGCAAAATTAGATAACGCAATAGAAAATGTTTTAAGTATTACTTGACCTCACTTAAAAAGTTATTACAACAGCATGACTAGCATCACCTCACACTATACAAACACTAATCTTTAACACAAACTTTGCCCAGATATAGACTAAATTAACTCTTGGGATCAGGAAATAAAATATGGATACCATTAAAGTTAACCTGGATGAGTATATGGGGAATAGGAAATATATCTATGGTATCAAGGAGTCTGCTCTTATTAGCTAATTCAGCAAAAATAAATATGAAGCTATGAAATTCTAATATCTATCATTATTGACTGTAAGGATCTGTTATTTAAGATGGCAGGAAAAAAAAAGTATGAGGAAACATTAGGGACATTCTGTCAATTCAGAGACAGGTAAGAGGGATGTGTATGTGTGGGGTGGGTGTGTGTGTGCGTGTGTGTGTATATGTTTAAATGTGTGCATATATGTGGGAGAGTGAATGGGAGGGTCCTTTGCCAATGGGATGCATAGGCAGCCAGTGTTGAATGCCACAGGAATGGGTCAATTTGCACTGACAGTAGTTAAGCTTGATTCAGAGACATGCAAATTAGCTAGCAATGAGGTCTTTCCTCATTCCAGCAACATGCTTCTACATCACAATTTCTTGCAAAACAGAAATGTTTCCTTTTGGCCATAGCTCTTACCTGCATTGGTGTTTTATTCTGAATTCCTTGGAAATATTTCACTGCAGTAACATTTTATAAACTGTATGTTTCCCATAAAATAAATATCTATGAAAGCAAATTTATCTAGATATTTTTGTGCGTGTTTCTGGAAACTGGCAAAGACATAAACACAGTAGAAATACTTTTGTTTTGCTAAAAAATGTGAAGAGATTTACAACAAAGCAATTAAAGCAAGGCAATATACTGCTTTGAGGATGACATTTGTTCACAGACACACCCACACACATGCACCCACACACACACACACACACATATATATATATATATATATATATATATATATATATAAGGTTTAACATCAAAATTATGAATTACTATTTTTCGTTCACTGTATTGAATTAAAAATAACATTGGAAACCGTAACACTGTTTAACATGTCGAATGGTCAGTAACTAAGATTTGACATCTAACTTGTTCAAAACAGTCCATACTGTGGTAAATACCTTCTGGTATTTTCCTTAACTCTGTAGATATCCTACACAAGTTTTGCAGGGGGGAAGCTCCCCTGCAACACCCCCATGTGGGGGGACTGCACCCCCTACACCCCCTGGTAATTATATATGTGCTAACTCTGAGATTGCACTACAGTGAGGAAAAGGATAATGTTCCCAATCCCCTCTGCAGTGCGATCCACTTGTAAACAGCGATGCTCAAAGCCACGGATGCAAGCTCCATCTCGACATTCCGGAGCAGATGTGATTTTGATTTGGGATTTTGACTTTTGTCACGTTTACCCTCAACCATCTAACTGACGATAAGTTAACTATCAGGATTTTGATAGTAAACCATTTATAAACACAGACAGACACACACACACACACATATATATATATATATATATATATATATATATATATATCTTTATTTATTTATTTATATACTATATTTATATACATATATACACACACACATATATATATGTGTGTGTGTGTGTGTGTATATATATATATATATATATATATATATATATGCTTTCTTAGCAGTTTGTTGAATTCACATTTTGCTGACAAATATTTTTGCTGTCATAGGCTATTGCTTTGTACTTTTGATTGAGTGCAAGCTCTGTTGAGTTGTGTAACTGTGACTTTGTCATTTTGAATGACATCTAGCATATGTTCACAATTGTTTAACTGTAAAGCTAGTATTTATTAGAATACACACCATTTTTGACATTCCCTACACAATTATAACTTGCGGGATGACAGACCCCCCCCCCCACATAAGGATATATGTGGTGGGTGAAGACCTCCCTCACAAAATATGTTTATTTGTGCTTTTTTTGTTTTCATGTTGTGTGTAGTGCTGTTCATGAAAGAAAATATGTGTAAATCACTTCTGCACATGGCTTTTAGGCATGGAGGAACTTATTGCTTTGCCATTCTTCAGTGCCATAGTAGTTACATGTATAGCACACGTAATATAATCAATACACATACCATGGTGGCATTATTGTAATTTGCAGGATGTATGATTTATCAAAGGGTATGATTACATGTTTTTTAGCATTTAATCTCAGACTATGGTTTTGGCACCAGCTGGTTGTTATTTTTAAACCTGTTTGTAGGATATCAACATAATTTGGTGATTCAATAATTGCTTCCAACTTCCAGTCATTGGCAAATTTGATGAGCAGAGGCCCTCAACATTCCAGCATTAGCCTTTATTTCATAGAAGTATATACCAACCAGGAGGGGTTATAACACTGAGCCCTGTGGGACACTACTAATAACAGGTTTATTATCAGGAGTGGGTTCACCTATCCGGGCAACATGTATCCTTACAGTTAGACAGTTGGCTATCCATCTGATGATGCAGGGGTTTACGCCTAACTCAGTAAGTTTATCTATGATCCCCAAGTGGGGGATTGTTTTGAAAACTTTGGCCATGTCTAAATAAGTGGTGTGTACCTTTTTACCCATTATATTCTCATCTATGGCACTTGTGACTTTCTTGAAGAAGTCCATCAGATTAAGCATGCAAAACCTCCTTTTGACAAAGCCAAATTGTGTCTGGTCCAGTGTTTGGAGAGCTTCTATGTTGTTATTGATCAGCTCTATGATAATTCTCTCCATGGCCTTGCAGATAAGCCTGGTCAAGCTTATGGGTCTGTAGTTCCCTGAGCCAGTTGATGGGCCCCCCTTGTGCAGAGGGACAGCTGTTGCAGTCCTTCATTCCTCCGGGACAAAGCCTGTCTGTAGGCTGTGGTTAAAAACAGTTTCTAGTGGCCCTGATAGATTATGTTTTATGCTATTTAAGACGCATCCTGGAATGTTGTCAGGACCCACTGAGGCTGTGTTTTTGGCTTTAGCAAGTGCAGTAAGGACCTGTTCCCTCATAATGACTGGTAGGAGAATGGTTACATGTATTTCTTTGGTGTGGTAGGAGGTGATTGGTGAGAGATGTTTGAATTGAACTTGTTGGCCAGTAGGTTTGCTGTAGTTTCATGCTGAGGTTATGAACAGAATAAAAAAAAACTTATGGTTATCTTTCACCTTGAAGGCTATCTTTGCCTCATAGTTTGCTTTGGCAGATTTGACCAGCTCTTGAATTTGTTTGTTTAGATGGGTTAGTGTCTTTTTGCACTGCTTTGTCTGTTCTTTCTTGGCTTTGGAGAGGATTTTTTTCCTTTTACTGAATAGCCTATTTAAGCTAGGGTTCCACCAGAGTGGGGTTTTTTTGCCATTAATCAGGTTTGACTCAGACACATACTGCATCTCTATGCAACTGTGAATGCAGTTGGGCAGTGCTTTGGTGTACAGCTTAGAGTAGGCCTCAGTGTCATCTGGGTTTGGAGGAGGTTGGAAGTTTAATAAGCTCTTAATTAGTTTCAGGTAACTGGCCTAAGAAAAGTTCTTAGGTTTAGAGTTTGATGGGAGTTCTAGATTAATAATAAAGGAGATTATTTTGTGATCAGATCTTACCAATAAGGAGCTAATGTGTGGGATGGAACAGCATCCCTCCATGATTGTGACTACTAGATCTAGGATATTTGTACCTCTAGTTAGGGATCTAACTAGTTGCTCCAGGATATTTGCACTGATGAAATCCAAACGTCTCTGAGAAAGTGAATTATGAGTCATATAAGTTTCTCAGTTTATGAAGGGGTACTTGGAATCATCATAAGTATAGTGTAATGCTGAATGTTAAGAGATTCCAGTAGATGTTTTATATCATGTTAAGGGATCTGCAACTAGCAAGGTTATAATAGTAACCTTTGGTTAGTTGTGCATGGAGCAACTCAAGTGAGTCATCTTGTTGGACCAGTCTATCAGTGTACTTGTCCTTTATGAACACTGAAATGCCTCCTCCCTTTGTTTTATCCTGAACTGAGGGGGATTAAAATGTATGAATTTCATTGTAGCCTTTGATAGCTGGGGCGCTTTCCATGGTTCTGACACGTTTCTGTGACTGCATATATGTCTGCATTCTCCAGGGTGAGGAGTGCTTCCAGGAAATACAGTTTTATATTTAAACTCATAGCATTAAGCAGCAGTCTCTTTAGGTAGGCATACTGCCATCAGTATGAGAGATTTTTGTTATGTTGGAGGGTTTAACAACTTGGAATGGCCTAAGAAAAGGCACTATGGGGACAGATAAAATTTTTGCCAGTATCCAGAAGCCAAGTGTTGACATGTGCAAACTATCTCTGGCAAAGCATTGTGGTTTCTTGATCATGTCTCTCCACATTGACAGATATTGGATCCTCTTGTTGTGACACCGGAAACTAAGCCAATTGTTGAAAACAATCATCTTTTGTGGTACTATGACATCATCACTGGTGAAGGTAGGTTGCTACTCAAGGCTATAGTCATACCCACTTGGGACACATATTCAGAGACCTCTATCATGTCTCTCTTCATATAGTGATATAAATGTTAGGTCATTTATATCCATATGGACTATGACTATATCATAATGGTACTTGTGGTTTAAAGGTCTAAGTGCAAACATGATCTGGGGGGATCCTGACTACAGACAGACAACTCATTGTGATCTTCTCCTTATTTAACCTAGTAAGAGGACATCAGTATGTCTTATAATGGAATTCTCATTAACCAGCATTTTTGGCTGTGTGTTCTGTTGCCTTACAGGCTTGGAAATGGGGCTTCTAAGATTTTCATAGTGTTGTGTGAGGTGCTATCTTTTCTGAGTGCACGCAAGGCCACTGATTGATACTTTTAGGAGGTCTTGAAGGTTTGGGTAGATTACAAGTGAGTACCTCCACATATGTGAGTCTATGTGTTTGTTCCTTAGTCTTTGTAGTGAGTGTTTTGGGTGTAATGCTGACAACTTGCTTTGCATTTTTCGTGTGTGTATGTGAGAGAATTGCCTCCAATGACATTGTGCATCTACATCTCTCACACACTGTGTCTGTCTGTTCTAAAATGAAATGTTTGTCAGTGAACATAAGGCAGTTACTACACTGCCTCGATATGTCCATATCCACAGGCCAGAGAGAGAGATGATAATGAAGCGTCTATGTATTATACCAGATCCTTAGTAGATGGGGAAGAGTAGGGGAGAGTCACTTAAAGCTCTAAGTGTTTAGTAGTATACTATGACCAGCAGTGGTGCTGCCTTCTGTGCAAACTGGCAGCTCTTTGAACGGCTATGAATAGTGGGAGACTATGGAGATTGCTTCCTGTAGAGGATATTAAACTGGAGAGGTTTGCTTTTATACAAGGCATTGGGAACCATGTTTGCAAGATGCACAAATACTAGGTTTTTATACCAGTGGGACAAAACACTTTTAGAATTTAGGCTCTAAGGCCAGTCAGGTAAGCACACAATAAGTCTTCCATTAGCAGTTCCCAACTTGGAAATAAGTTCACATATCCTGAGAAATGTTCCGAAATACAGACTAATGTGTGTAAACATAGAAGAACTTACACAGAAAAATTTGCAAAACATGGAAGTATTTTAGCAAACTCAGGAGAACTAAAGAAAACTAAGAACAGCTTTAGCAGCATCAGAAGAGGTTATGAAATATCAAAATATGGTTAAAATGACCCAAGAGCAGTATGAAAACAAACAGATGTTGTTTCTTTAACAAGTGAAGTCTTAAAACAGTGATAATTTCAACCAAATCAGTAAATGCAGCATAAAACTGTTAAATAGCACTGAGATAGAACAAGTACAAAGAATACTTATATCGGCTTTGTAGGTCCACAGATAGTTTTAAACGTATTTCAAGGTCTTGTAGTCACAGGTGTTCAAGTCAGGCACAGGGAAGCTCTGAATAAATGAGTACAGTCTTACAAAAATGTACGGCTTTTATACCAGCAGGATAAAAGACTTTTAAACAGTTAAGCCATCAGACCAATCAGATAAACACACAATAAGCCTCCCTTCAGCAGTTCTGAACTTGGATGGATTGAATCAGCCCTCTGCTCCCACCAGAGTGCAGAATAAAACCCTCTTACCATAAAATGAACTGATTTTATGCTCAAGTGCAGAAACAAATGATTTACAACAAAAAGCAGAACTCCTGCAGTATCAGGAATCCTTGGAAATGTATAGAGCCTATACAAAGAATATTTACCAAACCTGCTATAAAGGATGTGTCCTACAAAGATAGATGTGAACAGCTAGGTTTTGTTTTTACTTTGTATTATAGATATGTCAGTGGCAAGCTCATACTCACTTATAAAGTATCCAGTGACTGAATTCTTCGGTCATCTCTTTGTCTTGAGATGCACAATATAAAGACTCATATTCATCACAACTTAAAGTATCATTTGGAATTATGTCATATAAATGTCAGAAATGGTTATATAACTCATAGCATTGCTCAGTTATGGAATATAATACCTGAAACTATCAGAGGTGCCACCTATAGGGACAACTTTAAATCACTTCTTGATAAATGGTTTGATAAATGAGTATTTACAGTGTTGCTTGAAGACCATTAGGACAGAGCACTTTCCTTCAACTTATGAACCTATTTCATTCATAGCTGTTTCTTTCCTGGCATAATCTGAACAGCCCAATGAGGATAAGATAGCAATGACAAGTGCCTTACTGTATATCCACCGTGTGTGTGTGTGTGTGTGTGTGTGTGTGTGTGTGTGTGTGTGTGTGTGTGTGTGTGTTAATCTCTCTTTCTTCCTTTTCATCTTTCTTTATGTTGGCTTAAATATATGCGCCTTTGAAATATGTAAATGAATAACTGCAAAAAAATGTACAGTCAAGACACAGTTAAAAATCTGTAATATGACTGTTGGTTAGTTAATATGAGAAATTAAATTAAGCTAAAACATTCACAATATGTGGAAGTACGTCACTGTTCTAACTGCACAGTGGAGTAAAGCACAGACCTTCTCTACTGCTGTGTGGCCCAAAAAGTTCAATTAGTAGCTCAGGCGCCTATTAGAACTGGCATGAAGGAATCAAGTAATGTTGAGTAGCAGTCTTTTCTCCCCTTCTTTTCAAGGGAGTAGTAGAATGAGGGAATGCATGATTGGTTTGCTCCTGGGGTTAGATTCACTGTTGGAAATGAAAGAATGACTGGAGGATCTGTTTTGGAAATGAAAATGGCTTATAATTACATCACTGAGGATGTGGGGATGGTTCTCACAATGGGTACATTGTATACATACCCCTGGTTATGTATTAAGCTTCCCTGGTGAACAACTCTCAAGCTGCTTTTCCTCAAACAAGATGCCATGATCACCAAACAAAGGAGGTGGGGTGTCCCTGGCCTGGAGGGGTTAAGTACCTGAGTAAAGCTACAAAATAATAGCCTTTGGAGTGGGACGATGGGGGGGTTGGGGATAGAGAACCACAGTACCACAGTGTCAAGTTCAAAAACCTAGAGGACCTGGTGGCAAACAAAATGCTTAAATATAATGCCACATGTGCAAAGTATAAGTACACATAGTTAAACACACACAGACACACAGAGAGAGACACACATACACACACACACACACACACACACACACACACACACACACACACACACACACACACACACACACACACATAGATGTGCACATGCACACTGTGCATGCAGATCTTATTTTTAAGAAGCAGGAATAACATTTCAGCAAATTGTGAAGGTTTTTGTTTAATTTTTTACTTGTCCAGAGTGAATTTCACATTTTAGACATATAACTTTCTGCTTTAACAGTGCATGATTTTGCCATTATTTATTTTAATGAAAAATATGTAAAGCATTGCCATAAAATGCAAAGAATATCTGTACTTAACTGTTTACAGCTTTTGTCACCTTTCTTGTAACCAGGTTCACATGAGCATTCTGGTCCATTAAAAGTTTCATTAACCACATGAACACACACTTGTTTAGTCCCACTGCAGTCCTTGCAGTCTAAAACAAAACCACATAAAGTACAAATTGTAAAAACAATGTGAAATGTGTTAAATATCAGAAATGAGTTTTAACATTAACTATATAAGTACTAACAATATTGTGAAGTACATGCTATCTGCATAGTGCACTTCAGAAAATCTATGTTTATTATTAATTGTGCTTCAGTGCAAGGCATAATATCAGCAGAGATATAACTAATATTGGAAGAAGTCTAGGCAGCTTGTGATTCAGGTCAGCCTATTTGCCTTGAGATTATGACATACAGGCAGCCATGAGGAGCAATTCAGAAGTGTTGGACATGAACATACCCTGTTCACGAGTGTTTTTTTTTTTTAATGCAGGCTTTTCTAACTAATCTTAATGGTCAAAAATGATACAAAATAATTATGTGATATCAGGCATAGGTTCATAGGTTCATAGGTTGGTACTAGGCTATCGGCCCAAGGGCCTATACAAGCCTAGCCATAACAATTCCCTGGCTATTTCTTTCCACACTATTTAATTCCCTGGACCCCTGTCTAGCAGGGCGACTGACACATATTTCAATTTGAACTCAATGAACAGTGTCAAGAAAAGTGAGAAGAATGCAGTTTAAACTGACATTAATCAAGCACTGTTTTCCTAAGTACAAGCAAAAAGTTTAGTGTGCGTGGACTAGAACATTCTTTTAAGTTGATGTATCTTAACTTCACCTGCCTGATTACAGAAGGTGTATATGACAAGAATGCTTGGGATACTACTCCTTTTTGATAAGCAGAAGCATAGTTTGCTTATCCGATGCCCTGTGATAGTATCATGACACACAAAAAAAGGATCTTCCTTCTAGCCAGGTTGTCATATGCACAACACACCCCCTCCCTCCTGGCTAACCATTGAGGTCTCATTTCTATGCCCTACCCCAGCCCTCCTCCATTGCATTCAAATCTGAATGCTGTAACTTTTTTTTTCTTACACCTGAGTGCTATTGTGGTTTAGGCACACAGGGTACAAACTAGAGTAAATGTTTGCTACAGTGTTTGCCTTGTTGCATTGAGCAATATGGTGCTCATCTGTTAGTTAAAAAATAATAATTCTTATAAACTTTAGAAAACTGTTTGCTTCAAATGTATCAGACAGATGCTACAGTTTGTACTCAGTTTGCATGAAGCTCTACAGTACTCAGGTTTTAGTTAAAAAAAATATTTTATACTCTGTAGCAAACTGTTCATTACAAATGTAGCAAACAGTTGCTGCAGTTTATACCCTACCTGTACAGAGTACTACAATGCTCATCTTTTAGTTAAAAAAAATTCCTTGTTATAAACTGTAAACTAAAACAATGAGTGGGAAGGTCACTGAAAAAAACAATCAGTAAAAACAAAATGAAAATACCAGCAAAGGTAGAACTTCCAACTGAGTAACCTCCCAAACCTCTTATATCAGAGGCACATGGGATATATGCAGATGATCTATCTGATGTAAATCTTTGTTCATTCATTACAAATAGGACCTCGGTTCCATCCACGGAACCGATATGGCCATTTCCAAGCTCGTGCAAGCCAAAAACTCTCAGCTAAGACCTACCCATAATGCCCCTCTCCTAGTTACTTCAGATCTCATTTGCCACATAGCTAGTCAGACATACTAGCCATCTCTCTCAACGCAAAGTAGAAAATTGCTATTTTTAAGACAGTTTTTCTTCAAAATTGTTTACTTTTTAGTCAAATTAGCCCTTTCTCACTGTTGCCTATAACCTAGTTCTATTCCCTACTCTTTTCCTTGGTAATTTAAATTTTACCATTTTTGGTACGGTCCCTCTCTTCTGCCTTTGGCAGGCCCTTCCTTACCACTTGTGGTATTTTTTAAATACCATCTCTGGTATTCTCTCCCTTATTTTGTTTTTTTTCTATAGCATAGCCTTCTTGCCTTATTATGTCACTGGGCAATAGCTTTCAACCACTTCTTTATAGCAACACACATTCCCGGAAGTTCCAACCTTATTGTGGACAATCTGAGCAGGAACATCCTGATGCCTCATGAGTGGTCCCTCAGCCCTGTAACAGTTGATCGGATCTTCCAACACTGGGGCAAGCCTTGCTGTGACCTGTTTGCTTCCCCCCCTAAACTACAAATGCAGAAGCTACTTTGCTCTGATCCCCCCAAGGGGGAACCACAGAGAGATGCTCTAATGCACGATTGGCTACTGGGTCTTCTCTATGGCCTCATCTGATTCACAGTCTGTGGATCCTGGATCCTTCCCTAGACCTGTTATTTCATCCTCATGGACTGATTCATCCAAACCTGCACAGTCTCAAGCTCACAGCTTGGGTCCTTCACTTCCAATGATTGCCAGGCTGCCTGACATTCCATCTCCTGTTCGTGAAATTCTTCTGGCTTCACACAAACCTTCCACTAGGAAAGTTTATTCTAGTAAATGGACTAGGTTCTCTATTTGGGTGAAAGATCAGAACTTAGACTCTTTCTCTCTGCCTATTCAAACGATCCTACAATACCTGACTACTGTTTTGCATGTAGGAGCCTCAGCTTTGACGATCACTGTACATTTAGCAGCTATCGCCAATTTTCATAATGATCTTGATAATTCTTCATTTATGTCACACCGCCTATGCAAGACCTTTTTGAAAGGAGTATAACATGTTAAACCTCCTGTCAAGCCTTCCTTAGAACCCTGGGACTTGACTTTGGTACTTCAGTCTCTCGCAGGTTCTCCTTTTGAGCCTTTTGATTCACGTGATTTGCAATTTTTGTCATGGAAAACCTTACTTCTAGTAGCACTTACCTCAGCGGGAAGAGTATCTGAGCTGCAGGCTTTGAGTGTCAAGAGTCCTTACCTGATCTTCCACACAGATAGGGTGTCCCTTCGTACTGACCCTTCTTTCTTGCCCAAGTCATTTCTGGCTTTTCCATTAACCAATCTATTGACCTGCCGGTTTTCTTCCCTCAGCATTCTAACAGAGGGGAGTACCTTTTGCACACCCTTGATGTGCATCGGCAGCTTCGTTGTTATTTGGACAGGACTAAATCTTTCAGGAAACAGATCAATTGTTTGTGGCCTTTGCAGGACCCAGATTGGGTAAACTTGTTTCCAAAGTGACTTTATCCTCCTGGCTTAGAAACGTCATTATCTTTATCTACCAACAGAATAAGCTATCCTTACCTTCCAGAATAAAGACTAATTCTACCAGATCTATGGCTACTTCTATAGCATTTCATTCCAGAGCCTGTATGGATGATATCTGCGCAGCAGCCACTTGGGCAAAACCTCATACTTTTATATCTCATTACAAATTGGATTTGGCCTCCAGGGGACGAGCACATTTTGGTTCTATGGTGCTCAGGAATATCCTTCCTTAGGGCCACCCAGGACTCAAGTATCTGGGGACTCGGTCCTATTTGTAATGAATGAACAAAGATTTACAACATCAGATAAAGAAGTTATGTCTTATAATAACGTTCCATCTGTGTTGTAGATCTTTGTTCATTCATTACATCCCACCCTCCTTCCCCCTGCCTGGACTCCTAGTGGACTTTAGGAACTCCTGGTTAGGGTATTTGCTCAGACAGAGCCTCCTACTAATTTTTCTACTACTACATCTATTATCTAAGGTTGGGCAAACTCTATCTGAAGTAACTAGGAGAGGGGCATTATGGGTAGGTCTTAGCTGAGAGTTTTTGGCTGGCGTGAGCTTAGAAATAGACATATGCGTTCCGAGGACAGAACCAAGGTCCCATTTGTAGTGAATGAACAAAGATCTACAACACAGATGGAACATTATGGTAAGATATAACTTCTTTTTATAAACATCAGGTGTTTCAGCTAATTGGCAATTCTGAATGTCCATGACTTATTTTGTCATTTTAATGGACAATTTCAGGCCAATAAAGCCAAACCCCACTAGCTGTGGATATGCATAGTTCTGCCTTGTTATGACCTCATCAGCATAGCACAAGCAGAGTGTTTGACTAAGCATTAGAAGCACAGGGCTGTTATACCCATCTGATGTCCATTATCATTAGGTTCACTGCAAAAATATCCCAAACAGCAAAGTAAAACAATGAGTGGGAAGGTCACTGAAAAATAAATAAGTAAAAACAAAATAAAAACTCCAGCAAAGCTAGAACTTCCACTGAGTGACCTCCCAAACCTCTTATATCAGAGGCACACAGGATATATATGCAAATGATCCTTATAAACATTAGGTGTTTCAGCTAATTGGTGATTCTGAATGCCTATGACTTGTTTCGTCATTTTAACAAACAATTTCAGGCCAATAAAACCAAACCCCACTAGCTGTGGATATGCATATTTCGGCCTTCTTATGACCTCATCAGCACAGCACAAGCAGAGTGTTTGACTAAGCATTAGAAACACAGGGCTGTTATACCCAGCTGACGTCCATTATCATTAGGGTCACTCAAAAATATCCCAAATAACAAACTAAAGCAATGAGTGGGAAGGTAATGATAATGGACATCAGATGGGTATAACAGCCCTGTTCTTTTTCTAAAACAAACTCAGTTAACATGTCCAGTCTACCAGACTGCATTAGTTATGATCGACCAAGAAATACAATAACTTCCTGTCTGATACAGCATAAAGAAATCCAGTATTGAATTATTCTTTCACTCAAAATCCCCACATCTGTGCATGCATGCATGCACTCATGTAAGTGAAATTAAACCCACAAGCAATAACACAAATGCTTGCTACTGACTGGTTACAGCTCTGTGACATCAGACATCAGTGTAGTTATCCAGAAACTAAGAGGCAAGAAGTAGAACAATCACTAGAATATTCTGTTAGATTGGCAGGAAGTAATTGAAAAAAAAAATCAGAAATTATATCTCGGACCCATTTAATGGAACCTTAATACAGGTTCATAGGTGTGTACTAGGCTAATGGCCCTGGAGCCTTTACAAGCCTAGCCCATAGTTTACCCTGGCATCATGCCACCTGACTTTAGCTCCTAGTGCCTCTGTCAAGTAGAGCCATTGGAGTGCTTCTTGGGGTGAATTTTCTATTTCCCATCCACTCATCAAGATTTCTCTTGAAGGGGGCCAGTGAGGTGCTCTGCTTGACATGGGAAGTCTATTCCATAGCATGGGCAGTCTCTGGGTTATAAACCTGTCCCTCCAGCATGTTCTGTTGATTGTTGTAATGAGGTTGAGGTCTCTGAAGCATGTGGTGTGCAGGGATTGGGATTTCTTTAGCTGTAGCATTTCTAACAGAGCTGGGTCAGACATGGCTTTGTAAGTCTCTAAGTAGGCGATATGAGACAGAGAATAGTTGGAGTTTTTTGAGTCTGTCCATATAGGATAAGTGCTTAAGGCCTAGGATCCTCTTTGTGAGGTACTTTTTGCAGCCTCTCCAGTTGTTGCATGTGTCTAGTGAGGTACATATTAAATGGGGCATTGTTCTCGATGAATGGCCTAATGAGGTAGAGTAGAGGGAGACAATGACCTCTTTCTTCCTGGATGCAAAACTCTTAGTAATGAGATGTGCTACATAGAAGTACTTTCTGACCACAGTGGCAATGTGGTGGTCAAAAGAGAGGTTGCTGTCAACCTGTGTTCCCAGATCTCTTATAATGCCTTCTGTGTTCAGTAGACAACCATCAATGTGGTAATTCAAGGGAACTGGGTTTTTCCCAAGGGGGATGACAACACATTTTTGGCATTGAGCTTAAGGCCATGGTTCTGACACTAGTCGTTGGTGTCATTAAGGCCTTTCTGTAGGATGTCAACATCACTTGGGAAGTTAATAATAGCTCCCAATTTGTAATCATCTGCGAACTTTGTCAGCCAGAGTCCCATCATGTTGGCCTGGACTTCAGAGAAGTAGATAACAAACAGGAGAGGACCAGAACCAAACCCTGTGGGACTCCACTTGTGACTGGTCAGCAGTCTGACATAGAGTCAGCTACTTTCATACTGTGGGTTTTATCTGTGAACCAGTTTGTAACCCACTTAGTGATATAGGTGTTGATGCCTAGCTTAGTGAGTTTTCTTATGATTTCTGAGTGGGGAATGGTACCAAAGGCCTTGGCCAGATCAAGGTAGGCTGTATGAACCATCTTGCCTTCATCCACAGCTCTGGTGACTGACTCGAAGAAGCCAACCAAGTTGAACAGGCATGATCTACCCTTCACAAAACCAAACTGTGTAGGATCCAGAGTTTGGAGATTCTCTATATACTTGTTTATTAGGTCCATGATGATGCATTCCATAGCTTTGCATATCAGACTCATCAGGCTAATAGGTTCATAGGTTCATAGGTAGGTACTAAGCTATTGGCCTTAGGGCCTATATAAGCCTAGCCAAATAGTACCCTGGCTTTTGCCAACCAAGAAAATTATTTCCCTGTGCCCCTGTCAAGCAGAGCCACAGAAGTGATCCCCGGAGTGAATTTCCTATCTCCCATCCAATCATCAAGATTTTTCTTGAAGAGTGCTAATGAGGAGCTTTGTTTGATATAGATAGGTAGTTTGTTCCAGAGTATGGGAAGTCTCTGGGACAGGAATCTATCCCTCCAGCATGTTCTATTCATTGTGGTGACAAGGTTTAGGTCCCTAGAGTGTGTAGCTTGGAGGGATTGGGATTTCTTTACGTGGAGCATGTCCAGCAGCTCTGGGTTTGACATAGCTTTGCATGTTAGGCAGAGATCACCTCTGAGTAGGCGATATGCGACAGAGTAAAGCTGGAGTTTTTTTAGATGGTCTACGTAGGGCATCTGTTTGAGGCTGGTAATCCTCTTTGTAAGGTATTTCTGTGGCCTTTCCAGTTTTTGTAGATGTCTTGTGAGGTACATACCAAAAGGGGCATTGTACTCTATAATGGGTTTAATGAGTGATGAGTAGAGGGGAACAATTACCTCTTTTTTCCTGGATGAGAAACCTTTTGTGATGAGGTGTGCCATGTAGAAGGATTTCCTGACTACTGTGGTGATGTGATTATCAAAGGAGAGACTACTGTCCACCTGTGTCCCAAGGTCTCTTATCACACTTTTGGTGTTAAGTAGACTACCGCCTATGTAGTAGTTCATGGGTACAGAGTCTTTACCAAAAGGGATGACAATGCACTTTTTGACATTGAGCTTGAAGCCATGGCTTTGACATCAGGCATCTGTCTCAGTGAGGCCCTTTTGTAAGATGTCCACATCGTTAGGAGTTTTGATTATGGCTCCTAGTTTACAGACATCTGCAAACTTTTTTAGCCAAAGACATTCTGTGTTATCCTGTACTTCAGAGAAGTAGATACCAAACAGGAGAGGACCTAGGACTGAACCCTCTGGTACTCCACTTGCCACTGGTCTGAAGTTGGATTTAGAGTCTGCTACTTTCATAGTGTGGGTTCCGTCAGTGAGCCAGTTGGCAACCCATCTTGTGACATAGGGATTTATACCTAGTTTAGTGAGTTTGTCTATAATTCCAGAGTGGGGGGTTGGTGTTGAAAGCCTTGGCGAATTCTAAATAGGCTGTGTGAACCACCTTACCCTCATCTACGGCTTTGGTGACTTCTTCAAAGACATCTATCAGGTTTAGGAGACATGATCTGCCTTTTACAAACCCGAACTGGGTAGGGTCCAGAGTTTGGAGATTACCAATGTCATTGTTTATAAGTTCCATAATGATACGCTCCATACCCTTGCAGACCCGGCTCATCAGGCTAATGGGGTGGTAGTTCCCGGGGTCCATGGTGGCTCCCCCATTGTGGAGTGGGATAACTGTTGCTGTGTGCCATTCAGTGGGCACAAAGCCTGAGGTGAGGCTATGATTGAACATGGTACTTAGGTGGGGTGTCAGTTCTTTCTGTAGTTCATGTAGAACGCAGCCTGGGAGGTTGTCAGGTCCCATGGATGCTGTGTTCTTGGCTTTGGAGAGTGTGTTTTTTACCTGTGCAACTGTGATTACAGGTACTTTGCATTCTTCCAGTATAGAGATGGGCCCTTTAGGGGATGAGAGAGGGGTAAAGTTAGCACTGAACCTATCTGCCAGGATGTTGGCAATATCAGTTGTTTCTGTATATTTAGTGCCATTGTGCTGTAATCCAGAACAGATCTGAGTGTTGCCATTGAGATTCTTGACATAGCTATAGAATGCTTTGTGGTTGTCTTTAGAATCAGTGGCGATTTTGTTTTTGTAACTAGCTTTGGAAGATTTTATGACAGATCTCAGCTTCTTACTGAGGCTGACCATGGAGTTCCTCCAATCATGGGATTTTACTCTTTTTGCAACAGTTTATTTCTTCTGTTGTAGAGTTTGTTTATAGCAGGGGACCACCAGATTGGCTTCCTTTTTTTGGAGGATAGCATCTTGGTTCTGTTAGGGATTGCACGATCCATGCACTTGTGTAAGTGCTTATAAAGTGCAATTGTATAGGATTCAGCAGTTGTATCTCTATTGTCCGTCAGCATGGGTGTTGTGAAGTTTGCCACTTCTGTCTTAAGAAGTGTAAAGTTGGCTTTGGAGAAATTTTTTACGATGGTTTCCCTAATAGGGGGTTGGATGTGGATGTCCAGGGTGATTTGCTTGTGGTCGGATCTGACCAACGAGGAATTGACCTCTGGTGTGGAACACCAGTTGCCTATGATGGTAATGACCAGATCTAGGATATTGCTGCCCCTGGTGGGGGTGTGGATAAGTTGATCCAAGGCATTGGAATTTATGAATTCCAGAAAACGTTGAGCACAAGAGATGGTACATGAGTAGTTTTCCCAGTTAATGGTGGAGTAGTTGAAATCGCTCATGATTAGGGTGTTAGCTTGTGCCCTAATATTTTCCAGTGTATCAAGAAATGAGGAATGGGAATCCTGGGGCATGGCGGGGGATCTGCAGCAAGCTACAATTTGCATTGCGGTCTTGCCCAGAGTTAGTTGCACTTGGATAATCTCAGATGCATTATGCTGAGCAACTAGCCTGGAGGTGTGGATATCCTTAATGAATATGGACACATCTCCCCCTTTAGTGCTTCGGTCCAGGTTAGGTGGCAGAAAGGTGTGGTATGAACTATAGCCTGGTAATGCAGGGGTGCTCTCTGGAGCCTTGAACCAGGTCACTGTCACTGCACAGATGTCGATGTTTTCCATTTTAAGGAGTGCCTCGAGTGAGTGCATTTTGAGGTTTAGACTTCTAGCATTAAGTAGCATTACCCTCAGATTTTGCTTGCTTGTACCTGTTAAAGTGGTAAATTTGTCATTTGAATCTTGCCTAAAAAAGGCACTATAGGGGTGGCAAGAGCCTTAGCCAGTATCGGGAATCCCAAGGGCGACAGGTGCAGGTCATCTCTGGCAAAGCATCGTGGTTTGTCGATCATGTCATCCCAGGCAGACAGATACTGGATCCCCTTAGAATGACATCAGAAGCTTAGTAAATTGTTGAAGTCAATCAATTTGTCCTTGCGGTGGTGGTGCTGCGGTAGCGTTGTCGCCTCACAGTTAGATGTTGCCCGTTCGATTCTCAGTTAGAGCGTCTTCTGTGTGGCGACATGCGTGAATGTGCGTTCCTTCATTGAAGGTTGTGAGTTAGGCCTGGTAAGTCAGCACGTAAAAATCTACTGACAATCATTAGCGGACCGGAGTTCTGCTGTGGCAACCCCTAACCGGGAAAAGCCAAAAGACACAAACAAACTGTGGTATCATTCTGGGTGATGGCAGGATGCTTCTTAGGGCTAGGGTCATACCTGCCTGGGCTACATGATCAGAAAGCTCCTCCATGCCTCTTTTCATGTAGTCCAGGGAGGTATGTCTCAGGTCATTCACACCAACATGGACAATGACAGAATCATATTTGTACTTGCTGTGGAGTGACCTGAGTGCATGCATTATGTGGTAGATCCTGGCACCTGACAGTAACTTTCTCCTTGTTTAGTCTGGTGAGTGGAACATCAGTGTGCCTGACTATAGAGTCACCTATGACTAGAGTGTTGGGTACGTTGTTATGCCTTATGGGCTGTGGTTGAGTGGCACACTGAGTTTGTGGGCTATGTGTCATTTGGGTTGTGTTGGGGGGTGGAGGTTGCTTGCGTTTCTGCTTTGGAGGTCTCTGTTGCTTGGGTAGATTTTTTTTGAGAGCCTCCACAAATGTAGGTGTGTGTTTTGTGTTTCTATGTGTGTGTTTTGGTGGTGTAGGTTTTGAGGGACTATGTGATGAGTGTGGTGTGGTGCAAGTGTTTACCTTCTCCTCTTGATTGTCTAGTCCAGCCTTGGGTGAAGAGAGCTTTGCTTCCAGTTTGGTTATATAAGTGCATCTCTCAAAGGTTGTAGTGCTGGGTGGTAGGAGAGAGGGTTGTCTGTGTACATGAGGCAATTGCTGCATTGCCCCAAGATGCCCAGATTCATCAGGTAAACTGGAGAAAACACCGGGAGCTGAACCTTAAACATGCCTGCATAGGTGCTTATTTGTTAAGTACTAAAAACTGTTTTCCTCTAGACAAGTGAGGAAAGTTGAGTGTTGTAGTAATTTGTAGCTTATTTAGTGCTTACAATGAGTTCTGAACAAGTGCTGAGCTCAAAGAAACAGATTTGAGTACTGAAACTAGAAAATGGGTGATAGTTCCCGAGGTCTGTAGTCACTCCTTCTTTGTGCAGAGGGATGACTGTAGCAGTGTGCCATTCGGTAGGGACAAAG
This sequence comes from Protopterus annectens, assembly GCF_019279795.1. Taxonomy (NCBI): domain Eukaryota; kingdom Metazoa; phylum Chordata; order Ceratodontiformes; family Protopteridae; genus Protopterus; species Protopterus annectens. The sequence goes on from NC_056737.1 coordinate 1,368,140,720, forward strand.
CCTGAGGTGAGGCTGTGATTGAACAGAGCGCACAGGTGAGGTGCCAATTCACTATGTAGTTCATGTAGAACACAACTAGGGATATTGTCAGATCCCATAGAAGCTGTATTCTTGGACAGTGCTGTTTTAACCTGTGCAACAGTAATACTGGATGCCTGGCAATCTACTGGTATTGTGATTGGTCCTTTCAGGGTGGAAAGGGGTAAAGTTAGCACTGAATCTGTCAGCCAGTATATTGGCAATATCTGCTGGCCTGATATAGGAGGTACCATTGTTCAGTAGCTCAGAGCAAATCTGGGTATTGCCGTGGAGATTGTTAACATAACTATAGAAGACCTTGTGGTTGTCTTTACTATCTGCTGCAATTCTGTTTTCATAGCTAGCTTTAGAGGATTTGTTGAGGGATGTCAACCTCTTGTTGAGGCTGATATGGGAGTTTTTCCAGTCATAGGATGTCACCTTATTCTGCATCAGTTTTCTCCTTCTGTTGTACAGTTTGTTTATGGCAGGGGACCACCAGATTGCTTACCTTTTTTTGAAGAGAGCGTCTTGGCTCTATTGGGTATGGCGAGATCAATGCATTTGTGCACTTGTTCGTACAGTGCATTGGTGTATGATTCGGTGGTCATGCAACTATTCTCCATTTGCATGGATGCTGTGAAGTTAGCCACCTCTGTTTTTAGTAGTTCAAAGTGAGCTTTGGAGAAGTTTTTCATGGTGGTTACCTTTGTGGGGAGTGACAGGGATGTGGATTTCCATATAATAAATTTTAATACATTTTCACTAAATGGTTCCATAGTTTTATTTGTGTTTTTGCAGTTCTGTTATACCTGAACCTACCTTATTTTTGTTTTAACCTGAAAAAAAAAGTTGAAGAAGGGGTCTTATTTCAGGATATGACTCTGTAACTCCAGCTGCACTCACATTAATTTGGCCCTTGGTGTGGGTAGATTTCCCTGCTACCACTGGGTCCTAGTTAATTGTCTTGGTTGCCATATGCTGGATCTGGCCCTGTCTAAAAGGCATAACATTTGTGTACCAAGTACCCAAAGAATGAAGTGGGGATGATGCTGTATAACTTTAAATAGTTATTCAGTGAAATTAAATAAGTTGTTTTCAGTGTTTCCTTTATTTAGAAATAAAAGTTAATAAAGTCATATGATGAGCTTTTATTGTGGCTGTACCTCCATTTTGACAAAATAACAATCTTAGGTTGTTAGAGGTTGCAGAACACTTAGCTGCAGTGAACACAGGAAAATGCATACTGAGCTCTTTGCTTAATTACTTATGGTAACTCTGAAGCCTAGGACTGAGAGCAGCCTGGGTAACTTGAAGAAACTATTACTGAGCTGTTTAGCACTTCTTCTGGACCCTGTCATAAGCATAGAGATGATTAAATGTTTCTTTTCTAATTTACACAGCATATTTGAAATAATCTTTAAGTGTTTCAATTAAAGAGAGCTAAAGTCCGCTGATAAGATAAAGGAATCACATAGGTGTAATAATAGAATAAAAGGTGCAGGGTAACTAAAGATTAAAATGTAATAGTGGAAATATGACTTACTTTGAATATAGATTAAAAAATGTGACTTGCATGAGACATGCCAGATAGTAATGACAGCATTGCGAATTGCTACTGTAAGATGACACACAATGGACCAGAGCAGCTACATCAGTGAGTTGCAGATGCAACAGTTAGAGCTAAGGGGAGCCAGTTTGTATGTATAATATGATAGGGGGTATAAGTGATTTCATTTAAGTGCTATTGCATTTTCATGTCACAGCGTTCAAGAATCAGTTACTGTTTCACCTTTCTTGGACCGATATGCACTGCTCGTTTTGATAAACAGTAATATTACTGGAATAATAATACTATGATAGTCCATAAGTGATTTAATAATTGCTTTAAGTCAGAAATTAAGGACGGAAAGCAGGGAATTTATCAAGATATGCTCCTTTCAGTCAATACTAATGATTAGCTATCTTCAATAAGTGGTGTTTTTCAGTTTAGATGCAAGCTGTCCAAAAATAGGAATAATATAAGTGCATTACAGACCAAAACTCTCTATGTTCAAATACTAATTTTGTTAGATGAAATAAATGTTGATCTGAATCTGTTAAATAATGTAATGTTTTCCTACTCATCTCTACAACCTCCAACATGGACTGGAAGATGACTGCTCTCAAGTGCCACACAGTTAAATTACTCAAGTGTGTTATTAGGTTAACAAGATCTAACATAAAAAAATCTGTAGAGCTCTAGAAATTAAAAAAAGAGAAATACAGTGGCCATTCACTTAATTTCAGAAGGTAAATTTACATGATCCTTTTGGTGTTATGATATAGTACTGAAGTATTATTCCCCTTCCAGAAGTTATATGTACCATCTCAACAAAAAAGTCTGAAGTGATTGCGTTCCCTATCTAAAATGTGCAAACTAATATTGTGGGTCCTGACACTTCAAAATTTAAGTTCCAGTTCTGACAAAAAAACATAAAATTCCTGAAACATGTTGTTATACATTTAAAACATTTCTCCAGGGGAGTGCATGCTAACACTGGGGTTGTGCCTCCCCCTACCTGCAACTTTCATACATCAACTCTGAGATTGCTGTATCACTGAGTACATGGGATACTCCAAGATACCTCAGTCTTGTCAGTACTACTATATATTCATCTACTCAGTGAAATTATCGATTCTTAGAGAATTGCAGTGGCATTCGGAATTTCAATGGTCACATTAAAATGGAGAGTAGGGGCTCATTGTGATAAGAATGAAACAAAATGCTTTCTCTTTTCTCTCTTTTCTCAGAGAAGCAGTAATTGAGCTTTTGCTGGAAAAATGCAATGTTCTCCCTCATGTGGAGCTCTTTTGAGTTTGTATCCTAATTTCCAATTAGTGTGGCATAAACCTTTAAAAAACATATTGCCTCACAGTTCAAACAAATGGTCATGTCTTGAACCATAAATGCTACTAGAAAACTATAAATGGCAAACTACTTGCCACAAAGTAATCTTTCAGTGGTTGGATTAATTTAATTAGAGATCTTAAACTGGGGTTTATAAGCCACAATAAATACAATAAATAATTTCTGCAGTTTTGTATAAACAGCTTATGATGTCTCAAACACCATTCAAGCAACACATATACTGCCACCACCATTTTCTTTATACAACTGCAGACTTGTGTAGGAGGCTAAGCAGTTCAGTTTGTGTTACTTGATTGCTGAGATATTTCAGTGTTCAGGATAACTTAAATGAATGGCCCCAGTGTGACCTTATAAGAGTTTACTACCAATAAACTAGCCTCATAAACCCTGTCACCATGCCATTTATCCAAACTTGTTTTGAAACTATTAAGGATGAGTGCCTTTCTAATAGCAGTGGCTAAGTCATTCCATAACTTACCAGTTCTAAGATAGAAACAATTTTCCCCAGAACTGAAACACAAAACAGAGTCATTCCTTGCATAATATGTATGATGAACTGTTTATATTTAGAGAAATATAAAAAATATTGCAATGCAACTTTATAGTAATATGTGGATGATATTCAATATCTGTTTAGCTACACTAGATAGAGGTCAAATATCAATACAATTGTGTCAGTAATCATGTAAGCTTTAAGATGAAATATTCTAATGCCTTCCATGTAGTATGGTTTTAAAATATTTCATATAATTATGAACAATAAATAGTTGATGCCTTGAAGTGCCGGTAGGAAGTAACTGCAGAAAAGTTTGGAGGCAGCAATATACTCTAGAAGATATTAGTCAAGCAGAACCATGTTTCAGTGTTCTTTCCAGTCAACTTCCAGATCTTCAGCCTACTCTCTGTTGACTTTAGAGCCTTCTCTGACAACTGCTTGGAGATAATTGTGGCAACTAGTGGTTTATGTTGTAGGCTGACTGTTTTACTGGGGATGGCTTTACAATGACCTTTCCTTACTAACAGGAAGTCTACCTGAATTGCATATTGGCCAGTCTTGTATGTGTATGATCTTATGATTGTTTTTCTTGCTGAACCATGTGTTGGCCACCATGAAGCCATTTGCCAGACAGAAGTCTAAAATGGCCTGTCCTTTATTCCTGTTGCCCAACCCATGTGGACCCATTCAGTCCTCATATCCTGTACTTTCTGTCCCAAAATGTGCATTCAGGTCACCCAATATCATGATGTCCTGCTTTATCTAACAGGTCATGCAAACGCTGTCTGAATGCACTCTTCTACATACTATCACAAACCTCTTGTGGGGCATAGGCTGAAATTATGAATAGTGTCCTGTCTTTATACCGGAGTCTAATTGCCATAAATCTATCACTAACTCTGATGACATTCCTCACTGTTTTATGAAGTAACTCCCTCACTGCAATTCCTACACCTTTTCTAGTCTGCCCCCCCCCCCCCCGAGTAGCAGACTCTCCATCCCAAGTCATGTGGCTTTGTTGCACTGCCCTTCCATCTTGTATCCTGGATACAGAGGATATCTAGCCTTCTCCTTACCTTCATGTTATCCACTACCAAGCTCCATCCTGTCAGTGAACCTATATTGAGTGTAGCAATCCTTATTTCATGTTTGGCAGGTTGGTTTTACCTCCAGCTTTCACTCAAAAGAGCTGAACTGGGAAACCCAATTTGGACAACTGGACACCACTGGATAGTTGCTTTTGACTTAGGACTGCTGAACTTTATGATGAACACACCCTTGCCAGTAGGGCACATACATCTCCTCAACCATTAGCGTAGGTCAGAGCATGCTGGGCCCTTGACCCACTTATCACCATCAAATACTCATGCCCATTTTTGGCAATATTGGTATACATGACTGAATCACCTGGAGTCAATTTTTACACCATCTCACACAAACACACACACACACACACACACACACACACACACACACACACACACACACACACACACACACACACAAACACGTACACACACAAACATGCACACACGCATGTCACTTATCTAATATACTGGTATTAACACAGAGTCACAGACCACCTAATTGAGAAATAAAAACACACTCATTGACACCTACCCTATACACTCACTCCACACTCATGCTAGGACACACATCCACACTTTGCCTATCAAACATAGACACACCATTCAAAACCTGGCACAAAACTGTATCTAGGGTGTGAATGGGGTGGTTGCCCTGGTTACAAGTTGTTTGTGTATGTGACTGGCTGTGTAGAACATGTGCAGAGAAATATCTGGAAGTCAAGTGGTCCCTGGACTTTCATGTGTGTGAGTCTGAATGCATTCTCATTACTTATCTAAGCAGTGCCTATGATCAACAATGAAATCACACTTAATCTGTCTCAAGAACAGCTTGGGATGCTGAAATACTCCAAAATCCAGCCTTTAGTGATTGTTCATGTCTATGAATACTCTCAACAAATGTGCCCTCAATTTGCCTGCACTTTTAATGAGGCTGTTCACGTGACAAGAGGTTTATAATGTGATAGCACTCATCTGTGTGCACTGAGACTTGCATGGCTTAATCTTTGAGACAAGCATATGCTACTGGCAGGATCAACCAGATAGGAGCACCTCAGCGGGTGGGTGGAGAGGAGGGGCCAGAGCCCGTGGAGGGGGCACACCAGGTGCTGGTGGTGGGCTGGCAACCGCGACCCCGGCTGGTCAACCACTCAGCCCTCAAAAACTCCTGATGACACCTGCTGTCCTCATTCAAACTAGAATGTCCCACCCAAATAGTATACATACTTGTAATTAATGAATATTAGGTAAGATGCTGTTTGTGAACTTCTAATACCTGCCTCTTACATATGATATATAATTAATGGTGTTCTGTACACTGGATTACAAACTTCACTACTACACATATCTACAGTCATGCATCTATCCTAAATAATGGACTCCATTTCCACTGTATGTTATGAATCATATTAAGTTAGATGCAACTCAAATGTCTGATGTAGTCATCATAGTTAGGAACTTATTTGCACATACTCTTTAAAAGTACACTTGCATTTCATACTGAAGAGCTCACAAGGTTATGGTTTCCATCCTTAGATTCAGGTACTAATATTGACAGTTTGGTAGTGCACTACTGAGATGCTGTCCTTTGAGTGAGAGGTTAACCTGTGATCCCCTCTGACTGAGTATGTGGTAGTTTAGATGAATATTAAAGATCCCATGACACTTATCAAAAAGAGTATTGTGATTTTATTAAATTTCGAATTAAAAATATAAGCTCAGACTTTATCCTCTAGTCCAGGATTTGATCCACCAGTCTCTGTTTTTCTACTGTGGGACTCTGAGCAATGTACATAACATTAAATGCATTCAGATCATTCCTGAAAATAGATTTCTGCCTAATGGTTTTATCTGATTGATAAATGAATAAAATAAAAAAAACTATAATCATGACATGCAGAAATAATGACAATATACAATGTTTTACAAAGCAATTTGAAGGAGAGAAGCCAAAACCCGATAAAATTATTAAGCTCAGTTTATACTACATTTTCACCTGGTGCTTAATCTGATTTTTAATGTAAGAGACTCTAGATTTTGTCATATACTACTTCCCATGTCTGAGTCCATAGACTTAAAATGTGAATTTACTTCCTAACATCTCTCTCCATATCATTGAAAATGGTAAAGTAACAATTTTCCTAAAGCAAAGACATTTTTCTATTACAAGATTTTCAATAATTGTATAGTGCTCAGCTTTAGCTCAAATGAAGTAAGATCTCAGCTTAAGAAGGTGAACCCCAGGAAGGCTGTTGGTCCTGATAAAATTCTGGGCTTAAAGGCTGTGCAGACCAACTATGCTCAGTTCTAACTGATATTTTCAACACCGCCCTTATATTTGGTAAAGTTCCCTCTTGCTTCAAGGTGATGAATATTATCCCTCTCCCCAAAAAAGGTAATCCAGTCTGCGTGAATGATTACAGAGCAGTTACTATAATTTCAAATGTCATGAAATGCTTTGAGAGGCTAGTTAAAAGGCATTTGTTGGTAAATCGTCCATCTACCTTTGACCCCTCTACAGTTCACTTATCAGGCTAACAGATTCACTGCAGATGCTATTTCAATAGCAGTCCACCTCACACTCGATCATCTGGAGGCTGTTATTTATTGACTTCAGCTTCACATTCAGTACAATAATGCATCTTATTGACAAGCTTGTACATCTTGGAGTTGATGAAGTTTACTAATGTAGTAAATGAAAAGTGCTTAACATTATATACGACTCTTTTTTTATTCCAATAGCCAGGATTGTGTTTGCTTTTTAACATCTTGGAGTTAGCAAGCTCATGTGCAACTGGATCTCGACTTCTTGTAGAACAGACCGCAGAAAACATGTGCAGGCAATAACACCTCAGGATGCATAATACTCAACACCAGTGTTCCTCAGGGTTGTGTGCTAAGTCCTCTGTTGTTCACCATCCTTACCCATGACTGTTCTGCAAAATACAACACCAAACACATCATTCAGTTTTCAGATGATACTATGGTTGTGGGCCTCATCAAAGGCGAGGACAAAAGAGCTTACAGAGATGAGGTCTACTCGTTGACTGACTAGTGTGATAAGAACAACCTTGACCTGAATGTCAATAAAACAAAAGAAATCAATAAAGACTTCAGGAAAAGGTCAACAACAAACTCACCACTCAGGGTAAATGGTGAAGAAGTGGAAAGGGTCAAATCTACAAAGTTTTTAGAGGTACACTTTCCATAGGATCTCTCTTGGACTGTGAACACTGAACAGTTAGTCAAGAAAGCACACTAACATCTCTACTTTCTCGGAAGGCTCAAAAAAACAAAGCTCCCACCCAGGGACGTCGGGAGGCATACGCACTGTACTGAATTCAGTACAACTTTTGTAGAAGGGGGTAGCTTTTTTGAAAAAAAAAAAAAACGTTAAAGGGTGTTGGCTCCTTTAAGGAGCATACCAGCCAGTCGGAAGTGAGCTCACATCATGTTCGGCTGGCGGGAAACAATCTGAGTTGGAACTTGGAAGGCAAGCAATGGATTCGTGAGCGGGAAACTAGAAGGCAAGGATTATCGGAAGGCAAGTGGATGCAAGGGCATTCGGAATGTTATCGGAAGACAAGGGCAGGGAAGACAACGTTTTTGAAGTAAGTGTGTGTGTGTGTATAAATACATGTTAGATCTTAAAACCCAGAGCTAGTCAGCTTGACTTCACTTTTTTTAGCCGCAACTCAACTTCACAAAAATTTCAGCTTGATGATATAAAACATCTAAACACATCAACTCACATGACAAACAAAGCAAAAATAAAATATTTGTGACTGGTTGCAAGCCCTTCCTACCTATTTTCTTTAATATTCACAGAGGGAGGGAAAAAACATTTTTATTTATTTAACCTGGGTTGACAAGGTTAGTTCCACGAGGTTAGTAGCCTCTTTTCAGGGCATACCTGAGGCAGTATTTCTATTACCAGGGGAAATTTGGCCAAAACATTGGGGAACTTCCCCTACTCATTAGCAAGCAGGGACTATCCTTGTTGTTAGACATCCTGCTTCTGGTACGAGCATAGTGGTGGCTCAGAGAAGTAGGAAGGAAGATGGAAAATGTGTGCAGTGTGGAGGAGGTGGTTGGTAAAAATTTGAGGATAAAGAAGAAAGGTCGGAGATGAGGAGATGATGTTTATGGTGAAGGAAGTCAATAACAACCAAATGGCATGGAAGAACAAGAGTTCCAAAATATATATATTTTATTAATAAATAAAACTCCACAAAACCAAGATTAAGCACTTTTATCTCACTCGGGGGATTTACTCAAAATGTCGGTAACTACCTTAAGGCACATTTTATACCACAGGTTTTCAGTCATTAAAATTCTTTACAATTAACATTAATTGAAATTAATAAAATAAATTAAAACCCAAGTTAAAATTTAAAGAGACATGCAGTGTGCATGTGTAAATGCCCCCACATACTACACCTGCTGGCTATAAGTGTTCAGGCTCAAACCCTGTACCATTGCTTCAGGGTAAAAACAGCCTAAAGTCCCTAACCACCACCATTTCTGAACTTTGTTCAGATTTGCTTTTCTAATGGTTGTGAGCTATGGTGAGAACTGAAGTTGCATTCTCCCATTATTGTTTTTGATGTTTGTCCAGGTTTTTTGTGCTAAGGTGTGAAGTGAGAACTGAATTTGTATTTCCTCATTATTGGCTTTGTTTGTCCAGGTTTTTTGTGCTAAGAGGTTGAGAGATGTGTAAATGATAGCCATTAAGTTTGTCTTCCTATTTTTTCAAACTGCTGATTTAGCATAGTGGTATGTTGCACTGACTATAGTGCATATGGTTCTGGGTTCAAGACATGCATGGTGATAACACAACATTTTATTCTAGCAACTTTTCAAAATTATACAAGCAATGTTTAAAATGTGTCCCTGTTTTTTGGGCTTTTGCCCCCCCCCCTCCAATAAATGTTGGCTTTTTCCAGATTTCTTGTGCTGCAAAGTTCAGAGATACAGCTGAGTGTCAACATTTTACAAGGAGCTGAGAGCTGCAGGGGAACTTAAGTTTAGTGCTTAGGCAAAGTCTGCTCGACTGTTAATAGCACAACAGGTAGTGTACTTGCTTTTGATGCAGAAGGCTGTGGGTTCTTCTCCCACAGTAAGTAGATGCATTGCTGATACTGTACTGTGTTGTAAAGGGGGGTGGATGCTGTAGTCTGTTTTGGCGCAGATATCTAGTAGTAACTATGAACCTGTTATCAGTTTGCCATCCATTCCCCATTGCAATATTACTAGCGTATCATTGTTTTTAATGCAACATAGGTAATTTATTCCTCAAGGGCAACAGGCACATTATTTCTAGATGAAAGCATGAAATATAAAGTTGGTTGCTAGCAGCAGCCTCTTCATTAGTTACAGATTTCTCTAATGTGGAATTATGTAGATGGCTTTTACTAGTTCAGAGAGTGTGCATATTTACTGATACTGGTGGACTGTAGAAGTTTGAGCAGACTTTTATGATGGAAGGTGTATCAAAGAGCACGTGTATGTTTCATGTGCCAGGGGCCTATGATTTCAAAACAGCCCAAAGTTAATCTTTATCTGCCACTGGCAAAATGTATTTTCTTTGAATGTGGGTTTCAATGCTGTTTCAATGAATGTGAGTTTCAAGGGCAGAGAAGTTTTAATGCTAAGTCTAGTTTCATTGTGAGACTGCATTTCTTTGTTTAGCAGATATTTATTGGTGTTCGTGCTGTAAAATGCAAAATTAAAACTTTTTCTGGCAAATCATTTAGGAATGAAGTCACTAAATAATGACCGATGTTAAGTTTCAGACGTCATAATCTTCAGAAAAATGCATGCTAAAGCAAGAACTGATATTCTAGCAACTGTCTTAAGTTTATACAAGATCAGTTTTTAGTACTGTTTGTATGTTCCCCCAATATATTTGGCCTTATCCAGATTTCCTGCATTAAGAGGTTGAGAAGTATGTGCAAATAAATCGCTTTATAGAATTAGGAATATCCAAACTTCAGAAATGCATGTAAATTCTCTAATTTTGTCAGCTGCTCTAAGTTAACTGTGCTCATATTAAAATGGTGTCCCTTCTTTGACAGGTTCCCAGCTGTATTGTCTGGCAATTTTATATTTTTGCATCACATATTTGGTCTGTTTTTCATAAAATTGCGGTTTTCTGGCAAATTATTGGCAAATTGTTAAAGACTGAAGTTAGAAAATAATAGCAGACATTTGAGTTTCAGATTTTATACCTTTCAGAAAATTTGTACTAATGCAAGACCTACTACTATTCTATTATCTTTCTAAGTTTATAAGAGCAATATTTAAAAAAATGTCCTTATTTTTGGGCCTTTGCCTCAGTTTTATTTATGAGTTTGTTGCTCTAAGAGGTTGAGAGGTGTGTGTGTGTGTGTGGTAGATAGCATACCTCTCAACTGTCCAAATGTTGCAGAATGTCCAGATTTTTGCCCCATATTTTTTGTCTGTTCCTCATAAATTTTGTGATTTTTCTAGAAAATCATTGAAGGCTGAAGTTGCTAAATAATGACAGACATTTGAGTTTCAGACTTCATGTCCTTTAGAAAAATTCATACTAGCACAAATCCTGTTATTCTAGCAACTTTCTAAGTTCACACGAGCATTATTTAATATCTGTCCCTGTTTATTTTAGGCTTTGTCCATATGTCTTGCACTAAGAGGTAGGTAGGGGTGTGTGTGTGTGAATGAAACATCCTAGTTAGGGGTAGCAGGTGGTTAGTAATTTACTCAAGCTCAAAACCTGTACCTTAGTTACAGAAAACAAAAGCATAAATTCTCTACCCCAACTACCATGCTGCATTTTTCAAAGAACTGACACTTCAGGTTAATTTTCAATTCAAGGAACTGAGTTTGAGTGAATTTATATTATAATACTGAAGAGGCATTACAGCGAATGCCTCTTCCATCGACACTAAAAGAGAGAATCATGAATTACGAGAATGGCCGTAGCTTGGCTGGGGAAGGGGGTAACAGTTAGAGAGCTGTGAGTTCAAATTTGAAAATCCTAGCTACACCCCTGCTCCCACCTACATTCTACAGAGGAGCAGTTGAGAGCATTCTCACTAGTAGCTTCACAGTTTGGTTTGGGGACAATACAATAGCAGAAAGAAAGAAGCTACAGAGAGTGGTGTGAGTTGCTGAAATAATTATGGGTACCAACTTAACATCAATCCAGGATTTCTTTGCAGCAAGAAGCATTACATGTGCATCCAAAATAATTCATGACCCCTCTCACCCTGGACACAGCTAGTTTACACAACTATCCTCGGGCACGAGATATTGAAATATCCGCTGCAGGACCACCAGATACTTAAACAGCTTCTACCCAACAGTGTTGAGACTTATAAACTCTGATACCAGCCACCAATTATTTATTCAGTAATCATTCATAATATGTAGCTCAGCTGAAAAGTGTGCAATATATCTTTTTTTATTCTTTGATGTAGCAATATATTTTCTTATTCATGTGCAATTGCCTGCTGTTTATCTGATGCAGATGAACAAAGGAGGACAATTTTAACATGTGCAAACCAACTCTGTCATGCGACTATGTACAGTATTCCTCTTAAGACTGTCGGGGGGGGGCTTGTGTGTTTTTGCTATTATTATTGATTTATTTATCCTTCTGTGGGTCTTGTATTCAATATCTTTTTTAAATCGAAATCTTATACTGTTGTTCCTGTTATCCTTGCTTCCTTTCTACTCTCTGGTGAGTTGACTCAGAATTTCATTTAGGCTGCACTTGTGTAGTCTCAAATGACAACAAAATGTATTTTGACTTTCATGTATATTCACAGAAACTGGGAAGGATTCAGTAAAATAAATTAATGTGCAGTATTTTACCATAAGTTGTTAAACTATGAATTCTTAAAAACAGATGCTCTGTACTGTTTCCTCAGAATAACATGCTTAGATTAACACAATATCTATTTAAATATTTTATGCCTCATTAAAGCCTTTACTGGAATGATTTCAAACCATAAATGTTATATGTCATGCCATTCCACTGTTTCCTTTAATGCTAATTAATTTCATCATTTAGTTTTTAAGACCTGATCAGATGGCAATACATTTTCTCCATGTACAATGTAATATTCAGGTATTATTTCATTATACCATTTTGCCCCTGAAGCTATACTGTATCCAGTACTTATTGTTCCATAATATAATCTCTGTTTTATTAAAATTACAAGTTTTATTGTAAACACTGCCATGCATGCTTTGTTAAAAGTTTAATAAAGCAATATAAAAAGTAATCTGCACTTCAGTTATTGTTTTGCCATGAGTTACAACTATTTCATCTGTTACACATGTAGTATACTGACACAGGACCATCATTCATTTAGCCTCCATAATTTTTTTCTGCATGCATTTTGCCTTCATGCCAGACAATCATCAAGTTTCTCACTACTGGACTATAGCACATTTGTTCCCATGTAATGGGAGTCTGACTGAAGAATATGTCTGATGACTGCCTAGTGGGGTCATCAGCCATGAGGGTTTTGTGTCCTCACTGGCATTCTTGCTATGAGGGTGTTTATTTTGGACCCAACCTTACCTCTGGATAAAGGGGTGACACTGCTTTCCCCATGTGGGTGCACACTTCTCTGCACTTGGAAAGAATGCTGTCACTGAAAAGCAGCTTGATGAGTCAAAAGCCACCCCCAAGCCATGCATCTGTCATGTCTTCAAATTCATATGTCATGTATCCCTCACCATCTGTCCCCAGATTAGCATGCTCATCCTCCTCTGTAAGATCCATCAAACATCTGAGCTGTTTAATGAATTTGGGTCAGCAGGGTTATAGTCAGCAGTTTTTTCTTCTGTGTCACCAGGACTGACAAAACATTTGCCTTCAGAAATGGCATTATATATCAACACCTCACTATATGTATTGTCCTCACTATATGTATTGTTATTGTATAATTTCACTAATTCCAGCTACCAAAAAATGAACCAAAATACTGTGACCATCTATTTCATTAATTCTTGATACTCTACTTATACTACTCAGCGTGGCATGGATCAGGTAGCCTGATCCTTTACCTGAAGCTATAGATACACACATGGGGGTTTGCATGGACATCCACACGCATGCATACTCACATGTGTACATGCTCACACACATACACACACACACACACACACACACACACACACACACACACACACACACACACACACACACACACACACACACACACACACACACACACACACATGCACACACACACACACACACACACACACACACACAAAGCACAAGCTTGAACACACACAGCAAGCATACAAGCAGAAGTGCATGCACACACACACACACACACACACACACACACACACACACACACACACACACACACACACACACACACACACACATACACGCACACACGCACATGCGCGCATTGCCCAGGAAATTCTGTGTAGTCACTTTTGCCAACATAAAGTAGTTAAGGAAGTGCACAAACAGCAAAAAAGATTGTTGTTTTAATGGGAACTGCAAATTGTAAAACATAAAGTAGTCCTCCAAGTTGCAAACCCCATTACACGTTCTTTGCTCTTGTAATACTTACAAAAATAGGAAAAAAACTAAGGGTAATGCTGCTCAATGCCAGAAGTCTCAATCTCAAAATGCACGCACTCGAGGCCCTTCTCAGTATGGAGAACATCGATGTCTGTGCTGTGACAGAAACCTGGTTCAAGGCTCCTGAGAGCACCCCAGCGCTATCAGGTTTTACCTCATATCATGCGTTCCGGCCCCAAAATCCGGACAATACCAAGAAAGGAGGGGGGGTATCCATATTCATCAAGGACACCCACACCTCAAGACTGGTGGCAACGCACGATGCATCGGAGACCATCCAGGTGCAATTAACCATAGGCAAGACTGCTCTGCAAATTGTAGCATGTTACAGGCCACCCTCACAAACTCAGGAACCTCACATGGCCTTCCTGAAAACACTAGAGGGATAAATGTATCACCAAACACCATCATACTAGGTGACTTCAATTACCCTAATATAGACTGGGAACACTACTCAAGCCCAAACACCCTAGCCCAAAAGTTCCTGGAATTCATAAACTCAAATGCCATGGAACAACTAGTCACCATCCCCACAAGAGGAGATAACATACTTGATCTCATCATCACGAACATGGGAGCACAATGTTCAACACCGGAAGTATACCCCTCACTGGTGAGATCAGATCACAAACTAATCTCGCTGGAGGTCCTCATCCCACCCCACCTGAAATAAAAAAGACCACAGTAAAGAACTTCTCAAAAGCCGACTTCACACTTCTAAAGACTAGTGTGGTCTCCTTTAAGGCCCCGAGCCGGCGGAAAACAGTACTCAAGCTGCTGAATCACTTACAAACACCTTCTACCAGCACCTGCAGGACTGCATGGATAAGGCAATCCCAAACAAAACAAAGACTCTTAGTACCAAAGGCAAGCGTCCAGTCTGGTGGACCCCAGCCATAAACAAACTCTACAATAAAAGGAGGAAGCTACTACAAGATAGAGCAAAATCCTTAAAAGGTAAGACACCCTTGATCACTATAAGTAAAAACTAAGAGCTCTCATAAAATCATCCAAAGCAAATTTCGAGAGAAAAATAGCTAAAGACTCAAAGACAATCATAAGGCCTTCTTTAGCTATGTTAGAAACCTAGGAGGAAACTCCCAGATATGCTCAGAACTAGTTCAAAATGATGTGAAGATTACTGATCCTACAGACATTGCCAACATACTGGCTGACAGGTTCAGTGCAAACTTCTCCCCCCCAAAAGGAGAGATATCTATACCAAACGATTGCAGCCCCCCAAACATCTCCAGTGCCCAAGTGAGAACTGCTCTCTCCAAAGCAAAAAACACAGCATCCATGGGACCTGATGGTGTCCCCGGCTGTGTGCTCCACGAACTCAATGAGGAATTAAACCCACAGCTAGGACAGCTGTTTAATCAAAGTCTTACCTCTGGATACGTACCCAGGGAGTGGTGCACTGCAACTGTGGTCCCACTACACAAAGGCGGTGCCTCCACCGACCCTGGAAATTACCGGCCCATTAGCTTGACAAGCCTTATCTGCAAAGCCATGGAGAGGATCATAATGGACCTCATAAATAAAGACATAAGGAATTTGCAGACTTTGGATCCAACCCAGTTTGGCTTTGTCAAAGGCAGATCATGCCTTTTAAACTTGGTTGACTTCTTCGAAACAGTCACCAAAGCCATTGACGAGGGAAAGGCAGTCCATACAGCCTACCTCGATCTGGCTAAGGCCTTCGATGCAATACCCCACTCGGGTATCATTGAAAAACTCATCAGCTTAAATGTTAACCCATACATCACAAGATGGGTTGCAAACTGGCTGAGTGACAGAACCCACAGGGTCAGAGTTGCTGGCGCCATGTCAGACTCAAAACCTGTCACAAGTGGTGTCCCACAGGGCTCAGTCCTGGGCCCACTCTTGTTTGGCATCTACTTTTCTGAAGTACAAGCAAACACAGGAGGGTTATGGCTGACAAAGTTTGCAGATGACTGCAAACTGGGCGCCATAGTAGATAACACATCTGACACAGATATCCTTCAGAAGGGTCTCACAGAAACGGATAACTGGTGCCAGAGCCACGGCCTGAAGTTAAATGCCAAAAAATGCATAGTCATACCCTTTGGGAAAAACAAGGTTACCCCTAGCTACCAAATAGGTGGCAATCCACTGAGCACAGAAGAAGTTATCAGGGACCTGGGGACCCAGGTTGATAGTAGTCTGTCATTCGACACCCATGTAGCTAAAGTAGTTAGGAAGACCTTCTACATTGCCCACCTTATCATGAAGGGATTCTCATCTAGATCAAGGAGGTCATAGTCTCCCTTTACTCATCACTCATCAGACCAATGATTGAGTACAATGCCCCATTCGGGATGTATCTGACCCGACACTTGCAGCAGCTGGAGAGGCCACAAAAGTTCCTCACCAAAAAGATAAAGGGTCTCAAAAATCTGTCCTATGCTGCCCGACTGAAAGAACTCCAGCTCTATTCAGTCGCCACGCTTGCTCAGAGGTGACCTTTGCCTAACATACAAGGCCATGTCAAACCCAGATTTGATGAATATGCTTCACCTCAAAAAATGTAGATCCATCAGAGCCACAAGGGCGGGAGATTTAAACCTCGACACGGCTATTAATAGGACGTGCTGGAGGGATAGATTCATCACCCAAAGACTCCCTATGCTGTGGAACAAAATCCTGGTACATGTGAGGCAGAGCACCTCGCTGGCCTTGTTCAAGAGAAATCTTGACCAATGGATGGGAGATCGCAGATATACCCCAGGGATTACCTCAGTGTCACTGCTCGACAGAGGCACAGCAAAACAATGGGTATAGTTCCCCATACTAAAGGGGTGGCGTAAGCCACAAAACGATGGGCTAGGCTTGTAAATGCCCTCGGGCAGATAGCCTAGTATGAACCTATGAACCTATGAATCTTCACCTATACTTGCATTACTGAGTTGGTAGGAAAATAAAGCAGATTATTACCATTCAGCATATTTTTATAAAAAAGAAAAGAAAAGCACTGATTTAGTTATTTGAAATAATAAAGACAATTTGATTCAACAAGAACATCAGGGCTAAAAGATCATCAAAGTGCGTTTTTATGCATATTCAAAACATTTTATTTTTGTTTTGTTATATCTAAAATTATTCAATCTTAATGGATCTCTTTTCTGGTTGTTTTCTGTACTTACTTGAGTACTTACACAGATACACATCCTGCAATCACCATATGCATACATATATACACAATTTAAAGCATTCTACATAGGAAACACAATCAAATCTGTCAATATGACAGTGGCCATACACCTCTAAGACATCAGGCTTAAAGACTTCAACAATCTACTTTCAAGACATGTTCAAGTCTGCAGGAACTATGGAAAGTTTGTTTTTCATGTCATGGAGGCACTCAAATCAGGCCCATTACAAGGCGATCTGAAAAATAAAGCTAAAGAAAAAAGTACTTGAGTGGTAAATTTGACTTAAACCTTATTGGAAACCCAGACTCAGTCTGGCATGCTCCATTAAGAGCCTACTTGAGTTAAAGATACTGAAACATAACAACTTCTACTAAAATACAATGATGCAACTATAATAATAACTATAGTATTTGATGTCTATGCTTGAGTTTAATTTTCATTTTTTATCTTTAGTACTGCATGTTTAATTGTTGATTTTATTTTCTATATCAAGTTCATGTCAGATTTTTGAATTTTTACCTTTATTCCCATTACAACTATGAGGATTAATTTAATCTCAAGATGAATTGTTCATATTATGATAAGATTATCAGTAGTATGAACTACCATGCAGGTGCATGCTAGCACAGTGAGATTTGAGGAAGCCCTGCATTTCATTAACAGAAATGGGTGAAAGCATTTTAAAATACTAATTTTATGGTGAGCACAAGCATAACACATGTATTTACTTAACCACATATGCAATCACCATTTTGTATGTAGATATATGTATGCATGTATGAATATATGCATTTGTATATGTGTCTATCTATCTATCTATCTATCTGTCTATCTATCTATCTATCTATCTATCTATCTATAATTAGATAGATAAATATATTGCATATTTTTTGGATTGGCATGACTCTGACCTTACGTGTAGCCCATCTCTGACCATTTCTCTCCCTTATGTCTTCTGAGCCTGGGAATCTTCTTAAATGCACACACATCCTCACATACAGTTTTTCTTTTAGCTTCTTTTAATACTAGCCCTGAGGGCATTTTGCTGTCCTGGCTCTTTGAGACTGCTTAGATACACACACACAGTTGCTAAGTCCTTATTGCACCTCTGCCCTAAGAGCAGACTTCTGTTTTGAATTCTGTTAACCATCAGTCTCCCTGCCTCTCCAATTACATTCACACATAGTGTAGTCTCATTGCCATCTGCTTCATCATATATGATATTAACATAATAAAAATGCAGGATATGATGCCTACATTGTTTTTTGATATTATACCTAGCACACTGATCAACAGCCAGATATAGTGACTTTCTACTTACTTAGTTAAGGAGTTAACAGCACTAATCACAGTACAGCTGCATACTTTGAATGTATCACTGTTCCAATCACTGTCATTAAATGTGATCTGTTTGACTGCTCTTGGAGTAAACCCTTCATAGTAATTTGCATGGCTATTTATATGGAAAATGTAGAAACATATATATTACTTGTTACTACTATGTATAACTTAGATCTGTTGAAGCTCTGACAAAAGTGAAAGTGCTCATCTCTTGCTTTAACTTATTAAACCTTGGTTTAAATAAGCAATTCCAGCTTGCATCCTGTTTTTTTTTATTTTTAACAGGAATGCAAAGTGATCCTTGACATAGATCTTACATGAGAATTTCTGTCAACAGCCTATTTCACTAATCCATATGCCAATATCAGCAGCATGTTATTCATGAGCAACTATTTTCCCATTTTCTCCAGCATGTTCTGTTTAAGTCGCAGACAAAATCCAGGTCCCTAGATGTCATATTTCTGGTAGTCTTTGACTTACAAATAGATCAGCCCTTAGCAATCTACAGGAGACTGAGCAGTGGGAAAGGGCTTTAAGGCACTCTGCATAAGGCAGGTTTGCTACGCCTTGTATTCCTTTTGTAAGGAAACTGAAGTCACTTCATTTGCTGCATATGCCTGGTCAGGTATATACCAAAGGGAACACTGTACTCTATGAATGGTCTGATAAGGGTGGAGTGCAGTGGGATTATGACATCTGTGGACCTACATGCCATGCCCTTACTTATTAGTTGTGAAACATAAAATGATTTCCTCACCACTGTGGCCACACGATAGTGGAAGGTAAGTCTACTATCTACTTATGCACCCAGATCCCTGACCACTAGGTCAACTCTTAGGGGTGATGCACAGGTCCTGTTATCTGAGCCTAGTAAGCTTCTTTGAACAAGTTACAGTGTCTGTGGACAGTAGTCACTCAGTGCAATCTGTTGGTTAGTTGATGTACAGTTAGGCCCCTAGTGAAGGTACTTGTGTAGCCACTGGTCTCACAAAGAAACAGGGTATTGTTAAAAAATTAGAGAAATAAATTGTGAACTGCTGTGTTATCCACTGGTTTGCAAACTGACTATCTCAGAGATCCCAGGTTGTCAAAGTTACAATACCCTCTCTAAATGTAAAATTGTAACTAGTACCACAAGGACCACTCTTGGGACCCTCTTCTGTTTGCTATTCATTTTGGAGGAATCCAGTCCGGTATCCCAGAAGTGTGGTTGACTGCAAGCTGAGTTCTGTTATCTGCTCATTCAGTGAAACTTTATTCACATCTGATATCCTGAAAATGGTCTCAGGTTAAATGCAAAAAGTGCAGTGCAGTAGCAGTAGGCAAAAGTATGTTCCACTTCATATGTTATAAATGTTACTCCTCTTCAGACAGATACATTTATAAAGATCTAGGTACTTATGTGGACATATCTCTCTCATTTGATCTGGGTGGAACAGTGATAGTTGACCCCTTACAATATTCTGGAAATAGCCTGGATATGTTATTTGACATGTGTATTTATGTTGTTAGATCTTAGAATGAGATTAACATTGTGTACAACAAAATTGATTTATTTGTTGATGAGCTGCTCTTGGAAGGTAGGATTGATGAGAGTGCCCATACATATATAATGATTAAGAAACCCATCATTCTGACATCTTTTGGGATTCTTAAAATTCATAAAGGAACCCATAACCTCAAATACAGATCAAATGTGGCAGGAAGAGGCTCAAAAAAGTACCCCTAGCTTCCTTTATTGACAAGAAACTGAAACCCTTTTTTTATAATAAATCACACTTTTTGAAAGATTCATGGGACTTTCTTAGCAGCTCACACCCCAACTTAAATCAGTAAACAATGGGTTTCTAACCATTGATGTCACTGATTTATTTACATTGATACCCAAAATTGAGGGATTAGAACTATTTTGTGAGGGCCTCATTACTTGTTCCTTAATTTTTTCACTAAATGTTCATCTTGTTAGATATGATAACTGTTGTTTTGGATAAAAACTATATCTTTTTTGAAGGGGAGTTATTTAAACAAATTAAAGGGGTGGAGATGGGTGCAGTATGTGCTCCAGTTTATGCCAACTTGGTACTTTTGGCTTGGGAGAGGAACCATGTATTTAAGTCTAGTTTTTTCAGGTAATTACTGTAAGTTATACCAGAGACACCCAGATGATATTTTTATCATCTAGACCAGTTCTTGAACAGAAGCTTAGAAATTTGTTAAATATTTGAATACCACTACATTATTTTTAATATTCACATGGAATTTCAACCAAAACAATATAGATTATTTAGGCACTCAGATCAGTTTGGAGCAGGATGGGTTTAAATTAAAGATTTATAGGAAACTCACATTTAGCAATTCTTACCTGCATTTTGAAAGTAATCACCCTGTTTGTTATTAAAAAAAAAGTCTTATTAAAGAGCAATTTATTAGAGTAGCATGCATGACATCAAATAAGGAGGTTTGTTGGTGTGAATTCAAGAACGTAGCGCTTATGTTCATAAATAGAGGTTTCCCATTAAGTTTATTAGGGACATTAGTAGCATGATCTACAATGGCTGGGGCTCAAAATACAAAAGCTTACTGGGTATTTAATTACAATTGAAGGTAAATATTATGGATTATGATGTGCATTCCCCCACTAACCTCATAATTACAATACAATAGAGCACTTTTTATTGAATACAGTGATTGTGCACATAAAATTAAGGAAATTATTTCCAAGAACTGGAGCATAATTAGTAGTTATTCCAATTTAGTAGAAATTTTAGGTTGTCGGCCAATTTTTGTGTTCAAAATGGCTGTAAATTTGAAATTTATTTTCAAACATAACAGCAAGTGCTCAGGTATGAATGGGATGAGAACAGGTACCAGGAAATGTGGTACATGTAAGCAATGTTCAAAAATAATTTTGGAATAGGAAGTACTTCTTAACAACGGTATTAATAATGTAGTTAACTTAAGGGGGGGGTGACTGCAAAACTGAAGGGGTAGTTTACCTTTTCACTTGTAAAGGTATATATAAATAAATGTGTAGTGCAATCACACATCAGAAGCACATCCTGTACTTCTCACTGCAAAACATATAAAACTAATATGTTAAAAGTGTCCCTGATTGTCCTTGAGTTTGTCTGGATTTATCCCTGATTCTGTTGAGAGTTGTCTCTGACTGTATGACAGCTATGACAACAATCACAATTTTATTTTTTTATAAAAGTGATAAAGTTTAACCATAGCTGCACGGGTTAACCCATTGCTTAGTTATGCATACTCCAGCTTAAATGGCACAATATGTTAAATAGCAAGATTCACGCACTAGAAATGGTACTCCAATAGTGTAGTGGTTAGAGCGCTTGCTTTGCGAGCAGTCATTCTGCGTCAATTCTCCCTATAGAAAATTTACATTTTACATGTGAAAGGAATTTATAAACAATTTTTTGTTGTATAACCTACTAAATAACATATATTTGTGAACTGGAGTACTCCATTTAGTCCAGATGTGAGGTGTCATTGTAATAAAGTGGTGAAATCCCCAGATAAACACAACTGCCCCATACAGTATACATACACATGAATCAGGGATACTAAACAAATTTATAACATGTAATGAATGATAAATCAATGCCATACAGCAAATAGTGTGCAAAATTAAAAATAAGCAATGCTAAGCATTGCACACCTCTGTTTACCAGGTGTAAGCAATGAGTAGCCGGGCTAAATAGATTTGCCCATTGCTATGCCCCTTTAAGCAATGTCAACCTTAAGTATGTAGGTTTGCCTATAGCTTAGCATTTTCAAAACCATCCAATCATGGCAAAGTGCAAGAAATCAGCCATATTTAAACCTCACAGGCTGGAATACATCTCATAACCAGTTGCAGCTTCCTCCTGTAGGCACAATGGCTGGGGTTGGAGAAGGTCATGGCAGGACTCCTGGTAAAAGACCATGAACAGAGACTGCTGCAGGGCTAGTACCAGGGTTCCCAATATAAAGTGGAAGCCTTGGACCATCTTGCCTGTGACCTCACCAGTGCCACTGGTATCCCTCGAACTGTTGAGCAGGTCAGGCATTACTACACTGACTTGAAACGGTGGAAGAAGGAGCTCTTGGATCAGTGGATCCAAGCAGCTAGGCAGAGGGATGATGTCCCAGCAGTATGTAAGTACTCATTCTACTAACTATTGTGGATAGGTATGGCTAAATATTTCTCTATATTTCGCTTACAGCTGTAGCGGAGCGGGCTGTAAATCAGGAAGCCCATGCACGTAGGCTGCAAATACTGTGTCACGAGGCAGGTCAGTATTAATCTTGCATGTCCTGTCATAAGAAATAAATATAAAGGTAGTAGAAAGTTAATTGCCAGTATAAAAACTGTATTGTGTATGGGATGTACTGAATAAACCAGACAATATGACAGGAAGAGTCTCATATAGGTTGTATTTAAATAAACGTATAACAGCCTGGCAATAAAGGTCTAACTCCTGGACTGCTTGTGTTTACTCTGGTATCATATGGTAATGTAGTGTTGCATTCTCTTAATAGTACTGTTGTATTAAGCAGTATAACCCACACTGTGCTACATAAATAAAATGTGTAGGAATGTCTGTATACGACTGTTGTAATCACAAGGTTATATTGTACAACTGAGAGAGACTTAGAAAACAGTGAAAAGATGCACAGTAATATCCAAATAGCACACTCTGCTGTGATGTAAACTGTTGTATTTTTAGCACACACAGCCATGGTTCGAATCCTGGGAGTGGTAGTAAGCTCTATGCATAAGCATACTGCTCAACTGTACAGATTTTTTCAGAATGTTAAGATAATTTGCTTATATTTTCTGCCTGTCACCCTGTCCCCCTGACAAATCAGTGGGATAATCCCAGAAGTTTAGGCAGCAAATAATGACATACAACTGATTGTCAGACATCATAACCACCAGAAAAATGTCTGTAAGAACAAACCTGTCACTCTAGCAACTCACCAAAATGTTATGAGAGTAATATGCAAAATATGCCACGTCTCTATCCCCATGTTGTGAAGCTATGACCAGAGTGTGTGCACTAACAGAGTGAGATGTATATGCATAATGATAACGTGGAATCTGGTAATATGTGTGGCAACATTCAGGTAATGTTAACAAACATTCCTTCCACAGGTCTGTCAGATAAGAAAACTGTGCCTGGAAATAAAGATTGAAATCCTGGACTGGTACTGTTTATTCTGGTATTGTATGGCATTGGTAGTGTTGCAGTTTCTCTGAATAATAATGTATTAGTCATCACTGTCACCCAAACTGTGCTACATAATAAAAATGTCTAGGAATGCCTGTATAAGACTGTTGTAATAACAAGGTCAGATTATAAAACCATGAGAGACTTATACACAGAGAACACTGAAGAGATACACAGCAATATCTAAATAGCACACTCGACTGTGATGTAAACTTTTATTTTTAGCAGACACAACCATGATTCGAATCCTGGGGGTGGTAGTAAGCTGTATGCATAATCATACCCCTCAACTGTACAGATTTGTACAGAATGTCCAGATAATTGGCCCATAGTTGCTGCATGTTACCCTTTCCCCCTGGAAAATCAATGTGATGACCTCAGAAATGTAGGCAGCTTTTAATGACATATAGATTGTCAGACCTGTAAATATTCAGAAAATATATATGAAAACAAACCTGTCATTGTAGCAACTCATCAAATGTTTTTGAGAGCAATTGTCAAAATATGTCCCATTTCCACCTGCAAGTTGTCAAGCCTTGACCAGAGTGTGTGCAATAAGAGATTGAGAGATATGTGCATAACATCAACTTGGAATCTGGGAATATGTGTAGAAACAGTCAGGTAGTGTTAACAAACGATTCCTCCACAGGTATGCCAGGTAAGAGGTGTAGACTGTAAGTAAAACACAGTTCACGTATATACTTGTCTACAAACATACCACTGTCCAAACTAAGGCTTAGGGTAGTGTAATAATACTGTAAGGTACAGATTACAGCAGTGACTAAGAAAGTTGTGAGAACTACAAGGATATATAAGTTGTTAATTGACATCTATATCTCCCCCTACCACATTTGCAACAATAATCTAAATACACAACTCAATGGGTATGTGTACAATTAAATCTACTGTTGGGACATATGTCCTATTGTTTGATAAATATTGAAATGTGTTTCAATGCATGTTCCATGTTGAAATACTCCCACATTGGTGGCCTGTTGCCATCAATGTAACCTGCATGCTGTTGTAATGGCCACTGTGATTCCATATATGAATGTGTTCTGTTTACTATGCTACTGTTCCAAATCTGGAGTTTTGGGTTAATGGAAATATTTATGCATGCTGTTATACCTAATCCTGGAATGTGTTGACTATTACTAACCCACATATGTTTTAAAATTGCAACACATTAGCATGTTTGGGAAGGCCGGACCCACCTCTCCCACTTCATCTGGCCATGGCACTGGGCAGCAGCACGTCTGGAGCCCACCATGAAACCTCCTTATCTGATGGTCCTGCACCACCTTTGGGTGGAACTGCCTCAGGGGATAGGGTTCACCCGCCCCATGGGAGTGGACGCAGACAGGAAACTGTCACTCATCTTCAGGTCCGGGGTCTGGTGAGTAGTGAGCTCCGCAGGGAGTTTGGAGACCTGCTATGCCATCTTGAGGGCTGTGTGGTGCATTTAAAGGGTCAGCCTGCTCCTGCTACCGAGCCCCTAGCACAGCCACCTTCAGTGTTGTGATGGTGCAGTGGTGATGGCCCATGGGTGGGGACCTCAGTCCCACTGTTTCCATTTGGGGGCTCATGGGCTTCCGACTTCCAAACACCCCTCCCGGTCCAAGGTGTTTACGCCCCATGTGTCATATACTGCCCCTGTATGCTGTCTTGTCTGTCTTGTCTGTCATCCTACCCAACCTACCCCCAAATATACCTACTATCCTTCCCCAACATTCCACTTTCCCCTTAAAAAAAAGAAAAAAAGGGCAATCTATCCCCCCCAAAAAATCTTGCCACATACATAGCTGTCCATTTTGCACATGTGTCCACTGATCACATGTAATCTGGTGTAATTGGCTTCACAACATATTATTGTTGTCCTCACCCCTCTCTCAAGGGTTTGAGTGTCCAAATCTACTTCCAAATTCAGTGTATATGCACAGCTGTTGATGAAGAAATGGGCAGCTATGGACCTTTCCTACACCAGTCCTGCATATCCCTAGACTTTTTTCCTATTGTCTTTCCCTCTTTGTGCCCCTTTTTCATCACTTTCCTATCACACTTTTTCTTTTCTTTTAAAGAAATTAGCACAGGGGTAAGAGGGAGTAAGCAATTTTAAGCAGTAGTAAGCGGATTTAAGCCTGTTTGCATGGGGGTAAGCAATGCACACACAGAATAAGGAATTTGAAGCTAACTCTTTGTAAGCATATTTAACCAGAAGTTAGCATTGCTTACCATTGCGCAAACCCACACAAACCTGCTTACAATTGCTTAAAAGTACCTTAGTCACTCTGCATGCAACAGCCCTTGTTCTGCCCAGCAGCAAAATAATCATCCCTTACAAGTTTCAAACCCAGGACCCTGCACACTACAGCCAAAGTGCTGTATCAAAAAGCCATGTCAGATATAAATAAAGCTGATGTTTTATCAAGCATATCATTCAGCACAGTCATTCAACAGTAGAGGAAATGTATTTATATACGTAGATGCATACATCTATATATATATTTATATATCTATATATATATATATATATATATATATATATATATATATATATATATATATATATATATATATATATATATATATATATAAAATATATGTCCACATATATATGTGTATATATATATATATATATATATATATATATATATATATATATATATATACAAAAATACAAACAAACACAACAAATACACATATGACCAAAGGCACCATTAATGGGGGTGAGGGGGTCCAATGTAAGTCCCTCTTGTAATTATTGATATCATCCCCTCCTCCACAGCTGAACAGATCTGCCTTGCAACGTAATACTAACACTTGCAAGTCACATACCCAGGACCCTGCACAACATAGCCACAAGAAGATAACAGTAATCCATCTCACCTGTACAATGTCAGAATGATTTCAATAAGATATCATGCAGAACAGGCTGTCTACCATAGGGAATGTATAATGTGGAAGCAGTAAACATTCCAATGATACATATACACACACATATATTCAGCTATATATATATATATATATATATATATATATATATATATATATATATATGTATATATATATATACACACACACACACACACACACACACACACACATACACACACACATGTACATATATTACTAGGTATAGATATGTATAGGAAGATACATATTTAGAGAGTATACAGTATGTTGAACAGCCAATATTCCTACAGCTGCCACCTTTTAAAATGGACAGTGTTTGATTCTCTCATACAAAAGACAATTATTGCATGAAACACATACCCACAGAGAAGTCAAGGGATATGACACGACACACAAATTTGCATACACAAGAAATGTTTATTTCTGGACTATTTAAATTGTATATGCCATTTCATATAGCAGTTAGGTATTTGAAACACATACTGAGAAATGCAATTCTCAAGCAAAACATTTTATACAGTAATCTGAAAGCATAACATATGTTGCTGTCTAGGCCAAGGCCTTCAAGTAGTACAACAGTAAGGAAACACTGGCCCAGAAGATAAGAATCAATCAATACTAATTAATGTAGATGTAGTTCAGCAGCATCCAATTACACTCTGTACTCAACCCCTAGTGGGAAAAGAATTAAGTTGTCACAATGAAGATGTATCTATTACATAACAATGCTTAACATTAAACATCACTATCACACTGACAAACAGAACTGTCTGTAAGACAGTAAGCACTAGCCCACCAATGTTCCCAAGGTGAAATGTACAAAAATGTACAGCCTGACTACTGATATCCATCTCATGTTGTAACAGCCTAGGTTATAAATGGTACATACCACTTCCTCATAGAATGACTTACAAGAGCATATGCCAGTGTTACTACACTGACCTCTGGACTGTACAAGGACATACACATTTGGGACAGCTGTAGCCCACATATATATGGACCCTACCCCACAATATATGTGGGGGTCCACAACATCACTGGAATGATGGTAGGAATGTCAGCATAACATAATGATAGGCCACTACTTAACAAGCTCTTACTTCATGCCATATGGACAAAGCCAGGTATATAGGTGGAGGTCAGAGGCTGGAACACAGGGCCATATTTGAAATATTGTTGTTATACACTGTAAAAGTTGCTGGTGTTACAAGATTGGTTGTAACATACCCTTATTCAAGAATATGAAGTCAGAAACACAAATGGATGTAGCCATGTACTCATAGCACTCAACAGACAGAATGCCACTGATATATGTGAGAAAAGACCTATGTGGTAAACAGACAAAACATAACAGTCCAGCATGCCAATCCTCTGGCCATCATGTGAATAGACCCACAGTTGAGAGCTATGCAGACAGACTGCATTCTATGCTAAACTAGTATGCACACACAAACCCTGTAAAACTAGTGGTATACAATGCATATAACAACACTACTCACACTGTCCGTAGGTCTGGAACCTTATACAGATATGTAGTCGGCCTATGTCTGTAAGTCCTGTTGTAAGAGGTATTGCTACCTGCTGTCTGTAACACTGCTGTCCACACACCATACAGGGAAGGTAAAGGGACAATGCCCATGTGATTTAGTAATTCATAATAGTGGGTTGCAGTGACAATGTTAATTGGAAGTACTAAACAGCTGGCTGCA